>NC_056730.1:514385932-514565932 GCF_019279795.1 Protopterus annectens | reverse complement strand
GTTCTGTTGGACAAACCTTGTCAACAAAGGATTACTAAATAAATAAGTAACATAAAAAAATTTAAAATAATAATGTTAAGGGCTACTTCCCTTAGAATTCTAAGGGTAAAGGAGACACAGCTAAAAAAAAAAAAACAGAGATGGAGTGAACCTTAGAATAGGAAGTCAGATGATGCAAATGCCAGCTTGGCAGTAAAACTCCCAAGGTAAGATTCCTCATAGCCACAACTGACATTAACTCCAGGGTGTTGCACGGACTTTCACACTAAGCTCTGATGGAGAAAATTGTCATTTGAGAGTTGTCACCAAAGAAAGTGTTATATTCTCCTTGGAGAAGGACTTGTCTTACTTTATGACTTCTCATTCTCATTCTACGTGCTCCTTCACGTCCTTCATAAGCACTTCAGACTTCGACTGCGATAGAATGATGAGGGCTTTTTTGAAGGCTCAGACTGAGATCAGTGTCACCCCCCCCTCTCTCTAGGGCATATCAGGAGGACCCACAATCCCCTATATTATCTCCTTCCTGGGTCGGTGTTTTAGCATTGGTTGTTTCAGAACTGATAACTTGGCTAGAGCCTGTACATTCAGTGCCAGTCAATGTTCTAACCTCAGTACTGGTCACTATTCATCTGAATCATTCAACGTTAAATACCTTTAACTTTGAAGGTGTCTCAGAGCTGACCACTTGACAATGGGTCTTCACCATCATCCTTGGCAACATCTCATTTGGTTCTATTTTCAGTGACATAGTCATCTGACTTCAGTGTGGCAGCTCCAATCACATTCTCAGAGTCTTTCATGGCTTTAGTGTCAGTGCTCTTGTCCTCAGTGCCATTTACATCCACTTTGGTGGGGGTAGCTACTGTGCTTAACTGGAGTCCCTGATGCTGACTGACTCAGGATTGACCTTTAAAGCATGCAAGAAGATGATAGCCTCATTCTTGAGAAGGACTACAGAACCTCTGCAGGCAACAACCCCAGCTCTTAGCACCTTGTAATCAGACCTTCAGCCATCCCATCAGACATCATATGGGCAGAATGGAAAGCTTCAAAGAGCCTTTCCAGGATCAAGCTGAGTCTTCTGGGGATTTGGTAGATTCCCCTCTAGATATTTACAGAAAATGGAAATGCAAAAATAAGCATATTGACACCCCACATAGAGTCCTTGACCTCAGACACTGACTAGGATTATCGAGAGGGTTCCCCAATCCTCTATGAAAGACACCAGTTTTGGTGAAATATTGAATTAATACACCAGGGGTACCTTGGCCATGATTCATCCTCTCAAGATGAAGAGGACTGCACCCTCTACTTCCAGGGTAGTACTGCCTGCTGACCATCTTATAGATTTGGTCATCAGGGGTCACAGTAGGAACTCATTTCCACTGAAGCAATTTACAGGACAACAGACAAGGTTCTCCATTCTCCTAAGAATAGGCCATACTGGAGCAAGAGCCCACGGGTGGATTCCATCTTTGTAGTGGCAGCCACTAGGAAAGAGCTGTCAAATGATACAGCATCTATCCAGCTCTCAAAGAAGGAGTTTAGCACACTGGAAAGAATGAGGAAGTGCAGTTACAATTCAGGCAAATTACCCTGATGGTACTGAATTTCCTCATGTACATGAATGACATCCAGAGAGCCTAAGCAAAACAGGCTTTGGACTCTTTGAAGAGGATGCCTATGCCAAGTCAAGAAAACAGGCAGAGACTTGTGTTGTAACAATGGTGAGCATCTCCATCCTCTCTAGCACACAATGCTGTTTATGGAGCAACAAGAACAGTGACTGCCTGCATTACCATGAGGTGTAATTCTTGACTTTACTTCTGTGACTTGAAGATAACTTTAAGGTATTCTTCATCAATGCCCCCTTGATGGTTCTTGTTTTTTCAGACTTAAAGTAAAAGTCTCAGATGGTTAGAGCTATGCCACCATTTAACATACATACAGCCACTTTCCACTTACAAAATCATACACTACCCCTCCACCTGTACTTCACAACTATGTCCCCAATTGCCCATTACAATCCACTGACCAGAAACTTCTTACTGTGCATAAACCAGCCAAGTCCACCAGATATAAGTTATACTCCTCCTCTGTTGCTAAATCATGCTACTCTATACCCATATCTATTAGGTCAACTCCTTCTCTCCAGTCATTCAAACAAGGGCAGCTGGTGACTTCAAATCAAAGGGGGGCTGCAGCAGACAGCTGAATGGGTGGGGCCAATGAGGAGGGGTATGGCCAACTAGAAAGGGGCAGGGCTATGCTCAAAACCACAAAAACTGGGATTTTAATTAAATACACTGCCCTGGGTGCCAATCTGTCATTATGAGAGTCCAGTCAAGACAAAATGAAGTGTAGAAGAAAAAAATATTTCAATGCATCGACTACATGACAGTTTACTTAATATCTAGATGGAAACAAAAATGTTGTGAGGCATGAACAAATAAATTACTTTTTAAATACATTACTGGAATACCAGTCAAAATCAAGTATAAAAAAACAAGCAGCACTCAACTCAAACCACTTCTCCTTGCACTGCAGTTCCAATTATAATTTATATTCAGCTTTATAAAAGTACCAAGTAACATGCTGAAAGTAGCAATCTCTGTGATACCCCCACTTGTAAAAATGTTTCTTATCCAAAAAAGACCTGCTGCCTGACAACAACTATCTACTTGTTTCATGGGAAAACATGATCAAAGTAAAAAAAGAACAGCAAACAAGAAACAAGGTCAAGATACATTGCTTAAAGGATTACTGCACAGGTTATGGACCACACATGATAGATTGGCATCCTGTTTAGTTTATGGGTAAAGCCTGCAAAGATGACTGCAAGTCACCAACAAATGTAATGAGCTTCTGAAAATACTGTAATCCTGTCCTTTATTACAAATAATGTTATTTGCATTTCAATACCTAAGGCTTATATGCTATCTAGTTATGTAAATATTCTCTGCATGGCAACAACAAAAAGGCTTTCAGAGTTGGTAATTCTTTAACAGCATGCTTATTAAAACGTACTTGCATCTTACAGTCTCAGACAAGCTTACCTGATGGTCATTAAAGCATTGCTACTTAAACACAGAGCAATAGGCATTGCAGCAACTTGCATTTTCTGAATAAGAAGGAGCATAAATCAACAGTACAAAAATATGACAGAAAACCAAAACATTCTGCAAAATGAAGGACAGATGAAAAGCCACTGTAGTGCTTGTGTCTACCTTGGATGGGGGGATACTCTGCACACT
Organism: Protopterus annectens; assembly: GCF_019279795.1. Classification (NCBI taxonomy): domain Eukaryota; kingdom Metazoa; phylum Chordata; order Ceratodontiformes; family Protopteridae; genus Protopterus; species Protopterus annectens. Next base: position 514,562,675 of record NC_056730.1, on the reverse strand, counting down.
TACACTACATAACTGCTCCTTGCCTTGCTTGGACACATCCAGAGTCACTATGTGGGGAAGTGGGGTACAACAAGTATGTTACAATTTGAAATGTCTCTGGCTGACGGTGATGACCCTGACACATTTGTCATTCCTCTCCGCCTCAGAGCAAGAAATCTGGACCATAAACAGAAGTGGGACAAAGGCCCATAAAATAAGGACAATTTTTAAATATTGCTCTTATAAACTTAGAAAGATAATAGAATAGTAGGTCTTGCATTAGTATGAATTTTCTGAAGGGTATGAAATCTGAAACTCAAATGTCTGCCATTATTTTCTAACTTCAAGCTTTAATGATTTTAAACTAATTTGCTAGAAAACCACAATTTTATGAAAAGCAGACCAAAAATGTGATGCAAAAATATAAAATAGCCGCACAATACAGCTGGGGACCTGTCAAAGAAAGGACACTTTTTTTTTAAATATTAGTACTGTTAACTTGAGCAGCTGACAAAATAAGAGAATCTACAGGCATTTCTGAAATTAAAAGTAATCTATAACTCTGATCATTACAATTATTTATTAATTGTAAACTCTCCACATTTTCTTCCAAATTTGCCATTTTGTGGAGGGATTATTAGGGGGAAAACAACATTTTGAGCCAGAATTGGGGACAACTGAGAGGTTTGGATACACCTAATTCTATAAAGCGATTTGTTTGTGCACACCTCTCAACCTCTTAATGCAGAAAATCTGGACAAGGCCAAATATATTGGGGGAACATACAAACATTACTAAAATTGTTGTTGTATAAACATAGACAGTTGACAGAATAACAGGTCTTGCTTTTGCATGCATTTTTCTGAAGAGTATGAAGCCTGAAACACAATGTCTGTCATTATTTAGTGACTTCATTCCTAAAGGATTTGCCAGAAAATCACAAATTTTATGAGGGACAAACCAAAAATAAGAAACAAAAATCTATTCATTCTGCAAAAATCTGGACAGTTAAGAGGTATAGTTCAGACGGGGCTGTCTGAGTTTGCAGCCCTTTCCCCCTCACAAAATCATGGTCAAATGGGGCCTCCCCCCTGCAGCTATTCCAATATCTCATTACTTGGCTATTTTACCCCCATTTACCATAAACACTGTAATGTGCATACTGATTTACTTCTACAATGATTTGGATTTCATTTAAAAGTTTTATTTTTACATTTTACAGCACAAACACTAATAGACATCTGCTAAACAAAGCAATGCAGTCTCACAATGAAAATAGACTTAGCATTAAAACTTGTCTGCCCTTAAAACTCACATTCATTAAACAGCATTGAAACCCACATTCAAAGAAAATACATCTGGCCAGTGGCAGATAAAGATTAACTTTGGGCTGTTTTCAAATCATAGGCCCCTTACACAGGAAGCATACATGTGTTCTTTGATACACCTTCCTGACTGTATTAAATTATATTCCTTGTATAATACAGTACAGTTATTAGAGGGTGTTTTAAATTCATTGTTTTGAACATTTTTCCAGTACACAATGAAACAAATGCATGCACTAATAATGACAATACTGCCCAATTCAGAATATTTCCATCATAAAAGTCTACTCAAACTTCTACAATCCACCAGTATCAGTAAATATGCACAATCTCTGCAGAAGTAAAAGTCATCTAAATAATTCCACATTAAAGAGATCTGTACCTAATGAAGAGATTGCTGCTAGCAAACAACTTTATATTTCATTGCTTCATCTACAAATAAAGTGCCTGTTGCCCTTGAGGAATAAATTGCCTGTGTTGCATTAAAAAATGATAAGCTAGTAATATTGCAATAGGGAATGGATGGCAAACTGATAACAGATTCATAGTTACTAGGTATCTCCACCAAAGAGGACATTTTCAGGAGTGCAGCATCAACCCCCTTTAAAAGTACAACACAGTACATTATCAGCAATGTATCTATATACTGTGGAAGTAGAACCCACAGCCTTCTTCATCAAAGACAAGTACACTACCTGTTATGCTATTAACAATGCAAGCAGACTCGGCATAAGCAGCATTAAACTTCTCTTCAAGCTCTCAGCTCCTTGTAAAATCCATTGGACACTCAACTGTATCTTTCAACTTTAAAGCACAAAAAATCTGGGCCAAAAGTCCCAAAACAAGGGACACATTTTAAACATTGCTTGTATAATCTTGGAAAGTTGCTAGAATAAAATGCTGTGTTATCACCATGCATTTCACTGCCAAGTCTTGAACTCAGTACCCTATGCACTACAGTCAGAGCAAAATACCACTATGCCAAATCAGCTGTTTCTTGAAAGACACATAAACTGAAACCTAAATGGCTATCATTTAGTGAATTCGGTTCTCACCATAGCTCTTAACCTCTTAGCACAAGACACCTAGATAAAGCCAATAATGGGGGAATACAGCCCCCAAAAATATTCAGTGAATTCAGTTCTCACCATAACTCACAACTTCTTAGCACAAAAAAAAAAATGGACAAAGCCAATAATGGGGGAATACAGCCCCAAAAATAAGGACATATTTCAAATATTGATCTTATAAACAGAAAATTGCTAGAATAAAAGGTTTTGTGTTACCATGTACTTTCTGAAAAATATGAAGTCTGAAATTCAAATGCCTGTCATTATTTGGTGAATTCAAAATCCAGAAGACCACATATTCTATGAGGAACAGAACAAAAATATGAGGCAAAAATTTCACAAGTGGTGGTGGGTAGGGAATTCAAGCTCTTGCTACCTGCTCCCAAGGTACAGGGTTTGAGTCAAGCCACCAGGGATAGTTCCAGAGTTCTCTCTAGCCACCAGGTATATTGGCATTTTACACACACACACACACACACACACACACACACACACACACACACACACACACACACACACACACACACACACACACACACACACACACACACACACACACACACACACACACACACACACACTTCAAAAGTCCATCCAAGCTAAGTATCCTACCTAAGTGTACATTCCATCAGAGCACTATTCCTGCTTCAAACTTCCATCCATCAGCAGTAGAAAACCCGTGAGAGCAAATCTTCCCATCCATCACCACTAGAAAGCCTGCAAGAGGAGCAAGCTCCTACCCAGCCTGCAGATTTTGCAGTCTGATCCCCGTCCAGTCTATGCAGTTGTAACTGCAGGGACCTCTGAGATCTTTGCTGTTGCAGACTGTCTTCCTAATCCAGACTGTCTCACCAGCAGTCCAGACTCTGGAAACTTCATGACTGTGCATGAGCGAGTTCCAGAGTTCCAGGACTTGCGTTTGTTGTTTTATTTATTTTTTCTTTGTTGTTTTTATTTTTTCTTTCTTTTGTACAGCTGGGGGGCTGCAGTCCTGCAGCCCAATAGCACAAGTTGCTCCTGCATTCAAAGCCTTTCTAAAAGACTTTCTATCTAATACATGGCTATTTTCCTTTTCCACACCAGGCTAACACTAGCACTGTTATAATTAAAAGCACCTTCTCTTAACTACACTCTACCCCATTCTTTCTCACTCTCTACTCTACTCACCTTTCCCTTGCGCAACTACAATATACCTCATTATTACTCAAGCCACTCTCCACTCACCCTCTTTTTCTAATTCATACTCTAATGCATCTTCCTCTCACTCATCCTTTATACCCTTTCTCATCTCTCTTCTTTTTTTCACACTTCTCATATTTCCAACATTTATAACTATCTCAGTTTCTATCTAGAATTCTCTCTTATCTCTTATGACTTTATTTCCCCCAGCAGAACTTTATACATTACCTTAGAACATCTTATGGCTGCTGTACATACCAAAATTCTCCTGTTCTATGTAAGCTTTATTCCTAGACAATGTTTAAACTGAATAATTTCTTATCACCCATTACTGTACATACCAACACTGTGCTCTTACACTATTCTGTTTATTTCTTAGCAAACTTAAGTTGCACTGATATCTACTCATATATATTTCTCTGATACCATTATTTCTTAGTGTTTGGAGCTTTTTCCCCAACCCTCCCCTGAAAATGGGCAATAATAACAACAAATGTCAAATAAATAAAAATAATAAATAAATGGAGAATAATAATCTACCAACTACATCATTCCCAGCCATTAGCATAATGTTCCCTCCTCCCTCATGTTAACCTTATATAACACTTAGAAAATTAGGTATTACCAAATAGTCTTTTAGCAAGAATGCTAATCCATTGAATAATACTTTTAAAACTGAATACTGACTTTTTATTTCCCCAAGAGAAGAACAGGCTCTGTTAGAACATTCTGTAGATAACAGCCAGGAACACCATAGGTACTGCAGCTGTAAAGTTATGCTGTTCATCTTAACTCTCTGGGTTAGGGGGACATTAAGAGGGGAGAGTGGTACAAGGGTCATGGACCGAGATGGAGGCCGATCTCCACAACAATATCCTAGAGATGAGGGCAGTTCTGTTAGTATTGCAGGCACTTCAAAACTTCCTTCCTGTAGTAATAATTTCCATTCACTCAGACAATATGTCAAATGTATGATACATGACCAGGCATGAAGGGACTGAACTGTACCTCCTTAGCAGAGAAGCTATGAGAATGTGGTGATGGGTGATGGCTTTGCACCACTTTCTGACAGCAATGTACATCCCAGGGAAAGTCAACTGTTTAGCAGATAAGCTCAGCAGATCCATTCTGATGCCTTATGAATCATCTCTCAATCCTAGGGTAGTACAACTCATCTTCAGCTGTTGGGGCCACCCTTGCTATTACCTTTTGGCTTCCCCATTCAACATAAAATGAAGCATGCTCTAATCCCTCCCAAGGAACATTCACTGAAAGATGCTGTGGTCTGTAAGTAGCTCCTTGGGCTCCTTTATATCTTTCCTTCACTTCCAGTAATCACCAGGTTACTGCAGAAAACCTCTGACTGAAAAGTCACAGTCATCCTCATTGCCCCATTCTGGCCCAGGCAAATCTGATGTCCCCTCTTCAGGCCTCTCTTCTGAACCACCACCTGGATCTTCTAACTCACCCATCCAGCCAGCCTCACTTGGACTTAGAGGACTCAAATTATCTGCATGGTTTCTCCATTTCCAATAATGGCCAAGGATCCTGGTATACCCTAGAGTGTGATTTATATTCTGTCAGCATCTCAAAAATAATCCATGTACAACTTCTACAAAAGTAACTGGAAGCATTTCTCTATATGGGCTAATAATCATAAAGGTTCAGACCCCTTTTCTGTCCCTGTCCCAGCTGTACTGCAACTTGTTTCTATTTTCTTTGAGACTGTCTTTAGTTATTCCACTATTAAATTCCAGCTGCCATCCATTTCCAACTTCCACAATGGATTTCAGTCTTCTCTAGTAATCCACAAGATGTGCAAAACCTTTTAAAAATTAGCTTTCCTAAAACAGCATCCGGGATGAATCTTAATCAGCCTTGTTTATTTATCAGTATTCCTCTCTAATCACACCAACAAGGGATAGTACCTCCCAGATGCACTGGATGTGTATAGAGAATTGCATGTTTACCTGCACAGGACCAAAACCATAATAAAAGACTTACAGGTATTTCTGGCCTTTGTCTCCTCCAGGAAAGGTTGGAAGGTTTCCAAGATAATCCTGTCCAAATGGCTATCTGACTGTTTATCCTTTGCATATTATTCAAGAAATAAGAGGTTGCCCTCCAAGCCAAAAGCTCATTGCACCAAATCAGTATCAGCTTCTACAGCCTTCTTTAAAAACTTCTCCACAGATGAAATTAGTGCTGCAGCAACATGTCTAAATTGCATACTTTTGTCAAACACCATAAATTGGATATCATTTCATGATTCAAGGCATCTTTAGGAGGTACTGTTCTCAAGGGTATCTAGTTGTAATTCTACCTGAAATTAAATTAGCTTAAGATTTTGCCCCATCAGTCAAACAAAATAGATGGGATGAAACAGGATACAGAAGTTATGTACTTATCATAACACTTGACCCTTTTCATCCCTGTCCATCCCATTCAACATCCCTCACTTCTTTTGGCACCCAAATTTTCATACTTTTCCAGAGGGACACAGTCTACCAATTTGAAGCCCTTCTGTCCTTCATTCACATTCCTTCTTCCATGTTGGCTAGCTGGAATACCCCTTAGGTCCTTAGTGAATAAGCACAAAACTCGATCTGGGGGTAGAACCAGGAAAGGGGCATTGTGGGAATTTGAAGGCACTCAAGGCAAGAAGTACTAGCTAAAATAACCAGATCATGTCTGAGGAACAATTCCTTTCCCATTGGTCCATTCAGACTGACTAGGATGAAAAGGATTCAGTGTTATGGTAACTACATAGCTTGTGTTTATCAACTTTCTTACCCTGTCCTAGCCCCCACTAAATTTACAAGTCATTGAGAAGAAAACTCAGACATTTGAATAGAGCAAAAGGGTAACAAAATAAAGTCATATGGAACAAAGGATCATTTGTTGTTAAATAAAGTCATAATGGAGAATTGTAAAAAGGGGAAGAATCTTAAGTGTGGCTTGGATAAACTACAAAAAAGCATTTGACAGCATCCCACATTCATGGATAAAGGAGTGCTTACTGATGTATAAGATACACCCTACATTGATCAATTACATTACAGTGAGCATGAAACAGTGACAAACCACTCTGCAGCTAAGCCATGATAAAGGACAAATTATTATCCCAAGGATAAAAATTCAAAGGGGAATATTCCAGGGTGACTCTTTGTCACTGCTGTTCTTTTGTCTTGCACTTAACCCATTAAGCTCTCTACTTAACAGATTAGGCCATTGTTAAAATTTGGCTCCCAGACAACAACGAAGTGTAAAGACTTATCACCTTCTTTTTGTGGATGATTTAAAACTGCATAGTTCATCAAATGAGGAGCTGAAAGCACAACTGGAAGTGGTCAAAACTTTCTCAGATGATACAAGAATGTCATTTGGTCTTAATAAATGTGCAAAAGCAACATTTAAAGCAGGAAAGCTGCAGCACCAAGAAAATATCAGTTTGGGACAGGAATGTGATGTAAATGAACTTGGGCAGGAGGGAGTGTATAAATATTTGGAAACTGATGAAGGGTCGACAATAAAACATGAACAAATGTGAACAAACCTGAGTAAGGAATATTTTAGAAGACTAAACTTAATACTGAAAACAGCCCTGACATCTGGGAATAAAATCCAAGCTATAAACCAATTTGCTGTTCCTGCTATAACTCACAGTTTTGCGGTGATTGACTGGCCCCAAAAGGTATTGGATCAGTTGGACAGGAAAACAAGAAAAATGCTTCATGCTTATCAGATGATATATGAAAATCAGTGTATATCAAGATTATATATTCCTCATTCTAAAGGAGATATGGGCCTCCTCAAAAATTGATTATATATATAGATCTGCGATTGTAGGACTGCATACATATCTGCTACCCTAACCAGATCCAAATATAGTGAAAGTTTTGAAACATGCAGAGAACGAACCTAAGATGACTTCCCTGCTTTGTTTACAGAAGCATATCAGTGTCAAGCGGGAATGGAAACCAAACCAGAAATAGACAAAAATCAAGCAGTAACTGAATGTGCCAAAAAGCAAAACAAAGAATATAAGGAAAAGATGAGGCAAGAAATGTAGAAATATATAAATATAGTTCCAAGTACAGAAAACACCTGGAACAATCTCATTTCAATTAGGCTCTGACACAGAAATGGTTAAGGACAGATGAATTTAAACCAAAAGGTGAAAGGTTAATATTAGCAACCCAGGATAGTGGACTACACAGATGTTGGTTTACTAAATACATTGAACATGTTGGAGAAACAAACAAATGCAGGATCTGTAAAACAGAACTAGAAACAGTGACATATCTTGTTGCTGGGTGTGATACACTAATGGCAGAGGGCCTGTATACTGAAAGGCATAATAATGAGGCAAGACTGCTGCACTGGGGATTGTGCAAACATTATATTACTGAAGTAGCTGAGAAGCATTGGAAACATGAGCCACAAAGCATTATAGAGAATGATGAAGTTTATATCATGTGGGATTACACATTACCAACAGTTAAAAAAATAGATGCGAGAAAACCAGATATAAGTAGTCCATGAAAAGAAGACAAAAGTAGCATTGACCATTGAAACTGCTACAGACAGCGATTACAGAGTCTTGCATACAGAGCGACACAAAGTCATAAAATATCAGGATTTGAAGGCAGAAACAAGTGCAATGTGGAAAAAAAGGGATATAAAAACAGTTCCAATAACAGTAGGAGCAGTTGCAGAGCTGGGGGGGTGGGCGGAAAGACAGCCCCGGATGGCTCTTTTGGAACTGTCAACTTTAATACTTTTGATTAAAAAAAAACTTTTTAAAGACGTTCTTCTTTAAGAACGGTCTCGTAGCATCACGTCTGTGCGTGTTGTTCTTCTTCCTGTCCGCGTGCAATTTTAAAATACAGGAGAGTTTTCTAATTACTGCTTACATTTATTTTGCTGGTTCCTGCCTGATTTAATTCTGGTGTGTGTGTGTAAAATGCCCCAGTTAGATATAGTTAGAGTTGCACAGGCTCAAACCCTGTACCTTAGCTTCAAGGAACAAGAGCCTGAATTGTCTACTCATACCACCACTTGTGATTCAAGCTCTCAACTGTCCAGATTTCACAGAATGTCTGGAATGTTTGGCTCATACATTTGGTCTGTTCCTCTTAAAATTTGTGGTTTTCTGACAAATCAGTGAGAACTGAATTCACTAAATTATGATAGCCATTTAAGTTTCAGTCTTCCTATCTTTCAGGAAGCACATGGTAAAAAAAGCACTTAGCAACCTTCGAAGATTATACAAGCAATGCTTCAAATGTGTCCCTGGTGTTGGGCCTTTGTCCCCTCCCCCAATAAATTTTGGCTTTTTCCAGATTTCTTGTACTGCAAAGTTAAGAGATTTAGTTGAGTGTCAAGTGGATTTTACAAGGAGCTGAGAATTTCAGGGGAAGAGAAGTTTAGTGCTTCGGATGCTGAATTTACTTGCATTGTTAGTAGCACAACAGATAGTATTCTTGTATTTGATGCAGAAGGCTGTGGGTTCTAACCTCACAGTATATAGATGGTTTGCTGATACTGTGCTCTGTTGTACTTTAAAGGGAGTGGATGCTACAGTCCTGTGAATGTCTCCTTTGGAGGAGATACTTAGTAACTATTAACCTGTTATTAGTTTGCCATCCATTCCCTATTGCAATATTACCAGCTTATCATTTTTAATGTAACACAGGCAGTTTATTCTTCAAGGGCAACAGGCACTTTATTTGTAGATGAAACAATTGCTAGCAGCAACCTCTTCATTAGTTACAGATCTCTTTAATGTGGAATTATTTAAATGACTTACTTCTGCAGAGATTGTGCATATTTACTGATATTAGTGGATTTTCATGACAGAAGTTTGAGTAGACTTTTATGATGGAAATGTTCTGAACTGGGCAGTTTTGTCATTATTGGTCCATAGATTTTGTTTCATTGCTTGATGGAAAACTGTTCAAAACAATGACGTTAAAACATGCTCTACCAAGTGTGTTGTACTATACAAGCAATATATAAGCAATATAATTTAATACAAACAGGAAGGTGAATCAAAGAACACATGTATGTTTGCATGGTCCTAAATATGTGTGCAAGGGACCTATTATTTAAAAACAGCCCAAAGGTAAACTTTATCCTTTACTGGCCAGATGCATTTTCTTTGAATGTGGGTTTCAATAAATGTGAGTTTCAAGGGCAGAGAAGTTTTAATGCTAAGTCTGTTTTCATTGTGAGACTGCATTGCTTTGTTTAGCAAATGTCTGTGTCTTTGATATAAAATTTAAAATAAACGTTTTAAATGAAATCCAAATAATCATTGTAGAAGTAAAGCATAAAGCAGTATGCACATTACAGTGTTTATGGCAAATGGGGAGAAATAGCCAAGTAATGGGACGCTGTAATGCCTGCAGGGCGGGGGGCATTTGACCATGATTTTGTGAGGGAGGAGGGACAGCAAACTGAAAGACAGACCCGGGCAGCACAAACTCTTGCTATGCCACTGAGTAGGAGCAATGGGTTACATAAAAAAGGAATTTACAGTCATATTTAGATATGCTACCTATACATGTAACTCCATATGAAATGCAGGAGTCAGTTCTGGGTACATTGCTGGTGCTGCAAAGAGTACTTCTGGATAAGATCAAAGACTGAAACAATACTAATTTCATGAACATTAATCACACTTTGACTTAGGAATGGGGTCCACTACTGTCATAGCAATAGAAACCCAAAAGATTAGGAAAAATTAAACTGACAGGACAAAATAGGATACAGAAGTTATATAAGTCTCATAACACTTGATCCTTTTCATCTTCATTCATCCCATTCATCATCCCTCACTTCTTTCTCTACACAAATTTTCATGCCTTTCCAGAGGGACCTGGTCTACCGATTTGAAGCCCTTCTATCCTTTACTCACTTTCCTTCTTCCATGTTATCTAGCTGGCATACCCTTTTTGTCCTTAATGAAGAAATACCAAACTCGAGCTGAGGGTAGAGCCAGGAAAGGGGCATTATAGGAATTTGAAGGCACTCAAGGCAAGCAGTACTAGCTAAAATAGCCAGATTGGAAGAGCAGCTGATTTCCCATCAGTCAGTTCAGATTGACTAGGATGAAAAGGATTCAGCATTATGGTAACTACATAGCTTATGTTTATCAACTTTCATACTCTGTTCTAGCTCCCACTAAGATTTATCTTTACACACTACTCCTCATCATCCAGAATTTCATGATTACAATACATCACTTTCCCTGGGCCAGCACTATGTTTTAACTTACTATGAGCCATGCTATTATAGGTCCATGGTAAGTACTAGTCTAGCAGCCCTTGTAGGCCATTTTAAGCCTAGCCAGTTTCCCTTTTTTGTGCTCAAAATAACTTATCCCATTTGGTTATAGATTGGCCTTACCCATCCTATGATCGATAATTATATATTATCCCTAATGAGAATAACTTGGATAATACCATAGATAATCTGAATGGACCCATGCATGGGATAAAGGATTTAAGAGCTGCCTCTGTCCATTGGTAGTACAGGGGGCAGTCCTGGGGTAAATTTTCTTTTTTACATTCATAGATCTAAGTTGTGCTCGAATATGGACAGGGATTAACTTTGTTTTATGTGGGTGAGGAGTCTCTTCCAGAGCAGTGGCATTCTCTGTGTGAAATACCTGTCCCTACAAACTGTTCTGTTGATGCTGCAGAAGAGGTTTAGATCCCTAGACTGAGTATTTCTGATGCCATTTGACTTACTGATGTGCAGTAAATCCATCAGTAATGGGTTGGAGGATGCATTATATGCCAGTCACAGATCACCTCTTAGCAGTCTATAGGATACCAAGTATAGTTACAGGGCTTTGAGTCAGTCCATGTAGTGCATGTTGTTTAGGCCTTGTGTCCTTTTAGTAAGGTATCTCTCTAGGTGTTCCAGTTGTTGCTTGTGTCTGGAGAGATGCATGCCAAAGGGGGTATTTATATTTAATGATTGGCCTAATGAGGGTGAGGTAAAGGGGTATTCTAATCTGAGGTAAACAATGGCATTCTCCTTACAGAGTTGTTAATTCAATGCATTTCTAAGGGTATTTTTTATTTATAGAATAACTACAGTTAAGACATATTGCACACCAAGATTCCATTGAAACATATTTTGAGTGCAAATACATATTAAAGGGAAGAAAGGACAAAAAACAAATGAGAGTCTCCATCAGTGAAGATTTTTCATTTGGTACACTCTGAGAAAGATTATCATTCTACTACAAAACATTTTATGTACATAGATGCTTCTATCCATTCCCTTAGTCCCCTTTTAAATCACCAACACAGTACAGATGGCAGGATTTAAAATACCTATAATATTTCTAAGGCAATTTTAACAAATGCCTATAAACTTACAATGTGTTAAAATTCTGGGTTGATTTTTTCAACAAGTCATCTCTAGGACCTATCTCATGAGCTATGCCACTCTCACTGTGCCGTTTTATATCAAATGGGTGCTTTCACACAGCAGATGAACTAATAACACTAAAAACAATTCATTATTGCTAGAATTCCAAGATGTGGCTGTAGAAGCTTTGGGAAAATAATTTTTATAATTGACAGTGTTAGGAACATGTGTTTTGTATAATGAATACGGTTTTGTGCCATTCATTATTCTCGACATTTTGACTGAAATGTAATAATTTGTTTATACTATCTTACAAATGTAATATTAGTTAGTTTTTATGTATCAGGCAAAATGTGTTTTTTTTTTAGCCCTGAAGCAAATGTGGCCTTTTTTCTGCAAAACAAATGTTTTGATTAAAGCATCATAATTCTGTATTAGGTTTATGGATGTGGTGAGAGAGGACATGCAGGTGTTTGGTGTGACAGAGCAAGATGCAGAGGACAGGAAGAAATGGAAACAGATGAGATCCGCTGTGGTGGCCCCTAACGGGAACATCCGAAAGAGAAGAAGAAGAAGATCATAATTCTGTAATACTAGTTTTTAAGGACATCTCATAAGAATAATATGTTGAAAAAATCTAGTTAATTCCCAATATTTATGGGCCAGCATTTAATCTGGTGAATGCAATAATATTTTGACCATAAATGTACAGACATTTGCAGATGTGATTCCAAAGCATCCTATGCTAATGAAGCTCATTAATTATGTATTGCACAAATACTACTTAATTGTTGTTTGCACTGAGATTCCCTCACTGTTAGGTTAGCTTTACTTATCTGACACATACTATCCATAAGGTAAGCATTCACTGGGTCAGCTGCTTGTGTTGCTGTTATGAACAACTGTTCTTAGTACTGGTCTGTGATGATCAAAATGTCATGTCTGTGCCTTGTAAGTCATATTACACTGAGTTTGCACTATGAATTTGTCTGAACATAAACATATATAATCTTATGTTCATGTGATCGAATACAGTGTTTAGGCCATTCAGCCATTAAAGAACACTGATTCCACAATATATGACATGTAAACCTTATCACCCACCCAATTATCCAGGTTCCTTTCAAAACTACCAAAACTATTTGAATTACATATGCTTTTAGGAAAATTGCTCCAAAGTCTTGTAATTTTAACAGCAATAAACTGCTATCTGAATTTGATATTTCCTCATTTTTAGTACAAATGCCATATTCTTATGTTTGTATGTTTTAATACATATCTTAACCTCAATGCTATAAATAATTTGTAATATAGGGTCATTAAAGATCTTGTATTCTAATAACAACTTTCCTCATATATACCTATAACAGAGACTACACAAATTTAACAACTTATATCAAAAGCCGCAATCCATCTCTCTTCTTTTTGTAAATCTGCTTTGGACTACTTCATGTATTTTCAGTTGCCCCTGAGTATAAATGTGATTGTATTCCAGTAATGGTCTTAAATAAGTTTTAAATACAAAGTCAATGCATGCTCATCATTAGTGGATAATCTCCAAACAGGTACCCCTTATACTTAGTTGCCTTTGTAGAAATTATAGAAATAAACATGTAAGTTACATAAAGGGAAAGGGGCAGCCTTTCCCCAATTGCATGTTAAGGATAAATGTCCATAATTGTCAGTGAAGTTTCTCCCATATGCAAGTGTTATGGACACATTTGTATGAGCCCCAGTGAACTGTGGATATGGACAGATTCTGACAATGTTCACAGGGACTGTAGCTCCCTCTGTTAGTCCATAATAGTCTTACAGGATAATGATGGGTTATGATACTTTCTAAAAATCAGACATATCAAGTATGGTTTGTGATTATCTACTGATGTGGAGTCTTACATTGTAAGCTCCCATTCTGTTCAGTGTGAGTGGTAATAGATCCAAACGGCTAGGCCTGTAACTTTGTTTTTGCGTTGTGTTATCACAGTTAAGTTGTATACATTTATAATGTTTTCAGGTGCTGTTTGACATGGATAGCTAAATATGTTGTTCACCTTCGTGTGCATTACACAAGTCTGCAGTTCTCCATAAATTACTGCACTGGCATCTGTTCAATATTCCCAATATTTGTAGGTGACATCATAGGGATAGTTGACTTTGTGCATGACTGCAGGTGTGAACAACCCACAGATGTTCCTGCTGAAGTTGTGGTATAGTATTAGTGTACATGGTTTATGACTGCCAACATTCCCACAGAATGGGATTCTAAGCCTATTTCTAGATGTATAACATATCCTAAGCTGTACAGAGGAGTATGTGTTGCACATGTACCTTCATATTTAACAACATAATCAGCACCTGCTTCATGTCTCGTATTTTACTATGATTATCTTTATAAGATGGCAGTACATTTATTATTGGTGTATATTCTTTTGCATAGAAGTAGAATGTATATGTCATGATTCATGAATGTTTACTACGACTATCTGTACATGATTGCAATATGTATATTATAGCTGTGTACTCTTAGGTTCATAGGTTCGTACTAGGCTATCTGCCCTAGAGCATTTATAAGCCTAGCCAGAGTGTGTGTGGCTTTCACCACCCCTTAGGATGAGAATACTACGCCCTTTTAGGGTTTAGTTTACTGTGCCTCTGTCTAGTAGTGACACACACGGGGTCAACCTCGATCTATCACATTTTCTCTTGAATAAGAGTTGATTTTTGAAGGCTCTGCCTAACATGCCTAACATGGACTGGGATTCTGTTCCAGAGTGTAGGGAGCCTCTGGGTTATGAATCTGTCCCTCCAGCACGTCCTATTTATTTCTGTGTTGAGGTTTAAGTCTCTTGCTCTCGTGGCTCTGATGGATTTGGATTTTCTGAGGTGGAGCATGTCCACTAATCCCGGATTGGACATGGCCTTGCGTCAGGCACAGATCACCTCTGAGTAGGTGGTATGCGACTGAATAGAGCTGGAGTTTTTCAGTCGGGCAGCATATGACATATGTTTAAGACCCTTTATCCTCTTGGTGAGGAACTTTTGGGGTCTTTCCAACTGCTGCAGGTGTCGGGTAAGATACATCCCAAATGGGGCATTGTACTCAATCATTGGCCTGATAAGAGAAGAGTACAGGGCACAATGACCTCTCTTGATCTAGATGTGAAACCCTTCATGATAAGGTGGGCAATATAGAAGGTCTTCCTAACCACTTTGGCAATGTGAGTGTCAAATGAGAGGTTACTGTCAACTTGGGTCCCTAGGTCCCTGATTACCTCTTCCGTACTTAATGGATTACCACCTATGTGGTAATTTGTGGGTACCTTGTTTTTCCCAAAGGGTATGACTATACATTTTTTGGCGTTCAGCTTAAGGCCATGGCTCTGGCACCAATTATCCATTTCTATGAGGCCTCTCTGAAGGATGTTTTTTTCTGCTCAGGTAGATTACATTATAGACTGCTGTTAGGTTGTGTCATTATGTTCATATTTGCCCTTGTGTTATTTCTTTTAATTATTAACTACTTTAATGTCTAATATGACATTCATCTTGCTGCCATTTAACCTGGTCATGCTACTTGACATACATCCATCATATCTTCAGAGCATCAGCATAGCACCTCATAGCTATGGTCATGATTTCTACATTTAACATTCCATTGTTGTTTGTCATTACTGCATGCACAGGTGTACTTCATTGTACATACTGGTGATAATTTTGTCAATTTCTTCTGATACTGCACCTGGCTCTCCCTCAACACAAAGTGCAACAATGATTTTGCTTTTCACCTTTGATATCTTCTTGATGAAGTGCACTTTCTAAGTGAGAATTTCAATTCATACCTGCTTACACACACGCATGCGTGCGTCTATACATATGTTGGTTCACTCCATGCACTGCTGCATATTCCATGGCTTCTGTGTCATACTTGTCCTTGTTGCTTTGTTATGCAGCATGTATCTGTACATTTGGATGATTCTTGCCATTGCACCCCCTGTCCATTATAAGATTGCATTATGTGTGACAGTACAGGACAGGCATGTAAGATACATGTATGTACATTGTCAAGTATGTGGCTTTGTTGTCTCACCTTACCATGTTCCACAAAAGGAAATCCAGAGCTTAATTCACAGTTCCAAAAATATTTTAAGCACTCCAAACAGAACACCAGCTATACATTGTAAGCTGCCAATGTAAAAACCAATATTTGTATTGTAACAATACAGACTAAGTGCTTTTGTCCCTTGTAATTACGGGACTTCCTCAGAGTTGAATAATTCATAAAAATTCAGCATATTTATAACAACTAATAACTCCATCCCTCACTAATTAACCAATACCTATAAACATTAATAATTTAGTCACTCTAAGGAGAAAATATTATCATATTCATTTCAAGCATGTATTAAAAAACATTATATTTTTTAAACTAAACTGATAGTTCACTCCTGTACATCATATGTCCATTAAACACTGTTAAATAAATTCATTAACACACATTTATTACATAATTGCTTTAATCTTTAAAAAACTGGCTAAGGAAATGTGATCATTCAGCCTAAATGGTTCTTAATTGCCATTCACTTTCTTTACATTCAAGTTTAATGTTATGGGGTCCCCCCTCTGATCTAAATCAACTACTTCTATAATTAAAAAAAAAGTGTGCCCCCCATATGCATGAACATGTTTCCACAATGCATTTGTTTGATTCTATTATTTAATGCCTCTAAGGTGTTTGTAAATATTTTTTTTAAAAGATTTCTCTGTTTTAGCAATGTAAAATGAGGTGCATTGCCTACATACCACTACGTACTCTATAATTTTAGTGTCACAGTTGCATCTCCTAGGACATTTGACTTGTCTGTATCTATAGATCTTTATACTCTTTCCTTCAACAATAAAGGAACATTGGGGACATCTTCCACACTTTAAAATTCCCTTATAATTGTGTACTGTTATACAAGGACCACAGCTTTGCTCTAATTTTTTTTAACATTTCAATCTCTCTTGTATATTACTACAGGACCATTTCCAGTTTTACTCATATCCATCCCCCAATTTCAAAAACTTTCCAGTTTACTATAATTGTCTTAATGTTTTCTGCATCACTATTAAATGTAACAATAAATCCCCTCATAAATCTATTGTCTATTTTGCCATTGACCACCCCTTCATGCCATTCATCACCTAAAGTGGTTTGTACACCCCTTTTCTCCTTTTATCATATACTTCATCAAATGTTTCATTGAGAAAAAAGTTCAGGGTAACCCTTTTTTGTTAGCATAGATCTCAATTTATCCCCTTCTTGATAAAAGGTATCCAGTAGGGAGATCATACTTCCCAGTCTCACAAGTTGTCCTTTTACTAGGGCTCATTTCTGATGAATCAGGTGGCAGCTGTCAAAATGAAGAAGAGTGTTGGAGTATGTAGGATTTTTATATAAGCTGGATATGAAACATTGATTGGAATAATTAATCACAAGTTCCACATCCAAATGTGCAATCTTTTCACAGGATTTATTAAGTGTAAACTTTAAAAAGTTGGCAGACTGGTTGAGGTACTGAAAGATTTCATTTAACCTATTTGCAGCATATTTCCAAAATAAAATAATATCATCCAAGAAACACCCATAGAATACCCAGAATTCCTGAAAACCCAAGTTGAAAATAAAATGTTTCTCCCAATAAGCTAAAACAATATTAGCAAAACTGGGGGCACATGCGGCCCCCATTGCAACTCCTATTATTGTATAAAAATAGTTCCTTTGCACTAGACATAGTTGTTGTCCTGCACTAATTCCATAAGCGTTATTAAAGGTCTGATGGCATTATTATCCAACTTATCAGTTAAAGTTAAATAACTGGAAAACCAAACTAATCTATCTTGATGTGGGATGGCAGAGAATAAATCTACCACAACAATAGTTATTAATCTTTCCTCATGTAATACTTCTTTAAGTTTTGAATCAACATATTTGGCCATACTGTGTATTTTTGACCCTTTCCAGTCAACAATAACACATAAAGGTGGATCTAATGTGTCTTTATGTGTTTTCGATATACCAAAAATACATGATACATGTGGATAGTCCATTTTTAAAAATGTGTATTCTTTCTCGGAAATTTGCCCTTGTATTAGCAAATCATATACCACATAATCAATTTTTGAGTAAGCAACATTCAGTTGATTTCTAGAAATCTCTTTTTCCAGTGAATAAGTTGTTACTTTTTAACAAAGATTCGATCACGCTTACTACACAATAAACTTATGTCAGTAACTATTGATGTGGCAGATCTGTTTTGAAGGAACTATTTTTAGACAAAGGACAGGAATTGCAATGGGGGCAGCATGTACCCCCATTTTTGCTAATATTGTTTTAGCTTAATTGGAGAAACATTTTGTTTTCAACTCTGGTTTTCAGGACTCCTGGGTATTCTATGGGCTAACAAACAGGGCTACCCTGAGAATTTTGTCAATGAAATATTTAATGTAGTATATGATAAAAGGAGAAAGGGGTGTACAAACCCCTTTTAGGTGATGGATGGCATGAAGGGGTGGTCAACAGCAAAATACATAATACATTTATGAGGGGATTTATTGTGGATTTATTGTTACATTTAATAGTAATACAGAAAACATTAAGACAATTATGGTCAACAACTGGACATTTTAGAAATTAGGGGATGGATATGAATAAAATTGGGAAAGGTCCTATAGTAATATGCAAGAGAGATTAGAATATACATTTTTTTTTCAAACAAGGTTGTGATCCTTGTAAAAGAGTATACAATTATAAGGGAATGTTAAAGTGTGGGAGATCTCCCCAGTGTACCTTTATTATTGAAGGAAAGAGTATACAGATGTGTGGGTACAGACAAGTCAAATGTCCTACGAGGTGCAACTGTGACACTAAAATTGTAGTGTACATAGCAATATGTAGGCAATGCACCTCATTTTACATAGGTAAAACAGAGAGATCTTTTAAAGAAAGGATATATGAGAGATCTTTTAAAGAAAGGATATATGAACACCTTAGGGACATTAAAAAACAAAATCAAACAAATGCATTGTGGAGACATGTTCTTACATATGAAGGGAACACTTTTGTTTTTTTTCATCAGAGAAGTAGTTGATTTGGATCAGAGGGGGCCCCATAAGATCAGACTTGAATATATAGAAAGTGAATGGCAATTAAGAAGTAATGCTATGGGAACATTTGGGCTGATTGATCATATTTCCTTAGCTAGTTTTTTAAAGATGGAAGCAATTATGTAATAAGTATGTATTCATGAACTTAATTTAACAATGCTTAATGGACATATGCTGTACAGGACTGAACTATCAGTTTAGTTTTAAAAAAAGTTTTTTAATGTTTTTTAATGCATGCTTGAAAGAAATATAATAATAGTTTCTCTTTAAAGTGATTAACCTATTAATTTTTACAGGTATTGGTTAATTAATGAGGGGTTGCGTTATTAGTGATTATAAATATGCTGAATTTTGATCAATTATTCAACTCTGAGGAAGTCCTGTAATTATAGGGGACAAAAGCACTTACTCTGTGCATTTTCTACAATAAATATATTGTTTTTTACTTTGGTGGCTTGCAATTTATACCTAGTGTCCTGTTTGGAGTGTTCAAAACATTGCCAGAACTGTGAATTAAGCTCTAGCTTTTTTTGTGGAGTTTTTACAGTTATCAGTTTTTCAGTGTTTGACGAACTCACACTTTACCATGTTGTTATTATTGCTGCTGATGTCTGTTGTTTAGGCAAGTGTCCTATGGCATTAGACATTCCTATGAGATGTGTACTACTTCTTAGCATTACTGTACTGCACACCCCCCACATGTAGGTTCTATTGTTTATGGTACCTTCCTTATTAATGCATATTCCTACAGGCATTGACATATTGACAGTAATGTTTTTATCTACATACACTACTCATACTTATGATTACAACCTACCTTTCCATCAACACCTTTTGATATGCGCACCTTGGGTATGCCACACACATGATAGTAGAGCCGTATTTGGCGATATACCTTACCTACAATGGTTCAATGCTTGCTGTTAGTCTGTAGCCATCTAGATGTGTTCATTAGCACACATATGTGTATACTGTTTGGCTGATGATATTCTGTTAAGGTATGTATAGTGTTCCATCTGGACAGCTACCAGCCTTTTTCCTGTAGTTGTGTGCTGAAGTGTTATAATGCGACAACCCTGTAGTGAACATCACTGCTTTATCTGTATACTTCTTACATATGGCTTGTCATGAACAAAGATGTAAGCCAGACACTGCTGTGTCACCTGAGCTAGAAAATATGGCCGCAGTCACCATCATCCACACCTGGTTGATTTCACCCTTGTGTCCTCCTGATCATTCTGTGATAACTCTGATAGCTCCAGATCAGACATCAGGGGTTTGTGAGGCAGGTCACCAACACCTAGAGCTGGCAGTCCACTGTGCTTTGTTGTTAGCATGTTGTGCACCATGGCACATACATTGACCATTTGTGATGACCATTTGTGATGCCTTTTCTGCTGTGCATTGTAGTGTACCCCCAGATGAGTCCAGACATCTGAACCTTGCTTTCAGCACTCCATGCACACTCTCAATGGTGTTCCTTGCTGTGGTGTGTGCTCTGTTGTATGCATCCTCAGCAGGCATTGATGGGGCTTTGTATGGGGTCATAAGCCAAAATTCCAATGGATAACCATAATCACCTGTTTGTAAAAGGAAAATCACATATTTAGTTCAGCTACTTACTGTTGATAGGTCTAGATTCAGATCACATCATTGCTGTGATCCTGTACTTACCAAGTAGAAGCCCCTTTTGAATGTCACCATGTTGGAAAGTGACCCTCAGGCTGCTTTCCCTCCAAGTTGCCACATCATGGACACTACTGGGGTGTGTTGCCCTGATATTGATAAAGAGGCCTTATGCAGAGCACAAAACCTGATAATTGAGTAATGGCTTCTCCTTTCGATTGATGTAATATTCAGCATTAAATGATGCTGAAGTTTTGATTGGTAAGTGGATGCAGTCAATTACATTGAGGACACAAGGGATGTTGGCAGTGGCACAGAACTGTTCCACTGCAGTCCTGCGCTCCATGGCTGTTGCCTGGAAGTGGATGAATTCATCCACTTTCCTGTACATTACTGTCAAGAACTGACCCAAAATATGAATAGTGGCTGTTTGGGACACTCCTACATCATCACCCATATGCTACTGGGATGTCCCAGAGGTCATTATTCCCAAACTCAGACACACTTGTTTCTACCAAGACTGGGTTACCCCAAAGACTGCTTGCAGACATGTGAGGTACACAAATCCTGCACACAGTCTGCAACAGCTCTCCATCGAACCTGGAACTGTTCCTAGTCAAAGAGCTGGTTAGCCTGGCTTGGTGGCTTGCTGGCTGCCTTCTGGGATGCATTTGCAGATTGTCCTCTAGTATGGCTTGTAGTACCTTGGTCTGCTGCAATGTATTACATTTAGCTTGCATTTTTTTAGTGATATTCAGTGGAATATGCAGGATTGCTGAGAAATTCATATTGAATTGTATGGCAAAATGGTAAGCAGGCATGGCCTCCACTGAGTACTTTCATAAAATTTTTGGTCCACTACTCTGATGCATTTTATTGTTGTTACGCACACTCAGTGCATTAAGTCTGCAATTATCGAAGACTGCATAAATTAGTATTTCTGTAAGTCTTTCTGTCCATTATGGAATTGCATCCTCCACTAGTTTGCCAATATCTTCCTTTGGCACACTGCACTGTTGGCAACTTTCTTTTGGAATTCAACTCAAGGTGTAAAAAGATCTGTGGAAAGACTATGAGCAGAGACTAGATTAAAAAGTATTTGCTGAGGAGTTGTTGATAGGAGAGAAAAGTGTAGAGAAAAGATCTAGATAAGGTACGTTATGTCTTAGAGGTGTGGTAGTAGTAAGGAGTTTTGGAAAAAAATGACAGAATGAGTTTAAGATAAATGAAGGAGACAGACCGCAGTTGGAGCATTAGGAAGAAAAGGACATATAAATATATCTTTGTGTGTGTGTGGTCCTACAAAGCAGGTCTAGGGTAATATGAAGGATTTGTTACATTTATATTTTCCTGTCTAGTTGCTTTTTGTTCCTGTGGCAGATAAAAATTAATAAATAATAATTTGAGTGGAAAAATGCTCATTTTTGTCTTATAGGCATGGTACCGCTATACATCCACACACACACAAGAGTGCATACACACACACACAGGCAAGAAACTGAGCTACAGTAGGGTAATAGGTAGAGTGGGAAAAACACTAAAGCCTACACGGGCTTCAGACTGGGCTAATTAACACAGCTTGACAGAAAATGCAAAAGGCGAGAAAGGAATTGCTAGCTTCATATTCAAAACTAATTCTAAGCTTGAATGAGATTTACAGCTATACTAGAATAGGCTGTCATGGACTTACTTTAAAACACCGCAGTATAACCAAGCAGTATTATCATACATGCACCAGTTAAGTTGTGTATTACCACTAAAAAATAACTATATCTGAATCCAACTTTGGGACTCTCAGTCTGAAACTCTATATAGGGACCAGCAAAATGGAATATATATGGTTTAGTTATGTGATTACTACACTGATACCAAGGCATACAACCTACAAAAGCAATGTCACAATGACCTCAACAAAACAAGGGTAGTATAGAGATATGTGTAAAAAATAAAGAAGTTTATCAGTGGATAATAATTTTGGAGATATGCTGAAGCGTCCCCTAAAGTGGATAAAAACAACTTGCTACAACACAGGAGGACTCATTGGTTAAGTTGCCTACCTCACAACTCCAGGTCCAGAGTTCAGCCTGATCTCCAGACATTTTTGTGAAGTCTGTGCATTCTGATGATGCACTTTTAACGTTATCAAGTGTTCCATTTGTTGATTCCTAGAAGAAATGCATATATGCTATTATCAAGACTAAAGTTGTAGGTAATAGCATATTACATATATGGTGTCTGCAGTTTAAGGTCTGGAAGTGTCAGGGTACCAGCAGTGATTAAGCTTTATCTTGTCACGTAACTATTAAATTGTTAGTTTAAAAAACAGAAACTGGTGAGATGCAATCACTGTTGGTGTATTCTGTTATTGCACATCATCAATGATTCACTGTATTTGGACTTTTCACTTATCTTCATAGTTGTGTGATCATGGAGATAGTAAGTATAAATTAGAAGATTGTGTGTCAACCCCCCCCCCCCCCCCCATTGAGGGCATGTGAAAACATGATTGTGATGTAAACTATACTGTAAGAGTACAGAAATGTACTATTAGAGATAAATGAAGTTTGGTCACAGATGTATTTATCCAAGTGACTTTGAGGGAGTTAAGAAACTAGTTTCGATGGGATATGTGGTATGTTTTTTGGCTCATAGTACTTGGACAAATAAAGGTTAGTCACAGGTGTATTTGCCCAGGTGATTTTGAGGGAGTTAGGACTATAACTGAGAAAAAGTAAAGGGGGAAAAGTGTCGAGCTGTGGATCAAAAAAGAGTACAAGAAGTAAAAAGCTGGTCTGGGGTGGGGAGGAAAGGGTTAAAGTTAGGAACAGGCTGGGAGGAAGTGAGATCAACTGGGGAGGAGCTGGATAGGTTAAAAGATTGTGTGTATGCATGGTCAATCCAGCCTTTCAGTGTGGGATTTCAGTTATTCAGTATGAACCTATATTGGATGGGAAATGGGAAATTCACCCCGGGGATCACTTCTGTGGCTCTGCTCGTCAGGGGCACAGGAAAATAATTTTCTTGGGTGGCCAGGTACATTTTATGGGCCCTAGGGCCGATAGCCTAGTACCTACCTATGAACCTATGAACCCATGCTCAAGTGACCATCAATTGATAGGCCTGGTAACAGTTTGGGGAAAAAGGTAAAGAGTGTGAAAGATTGTGAGTGCAAGGCGCTAAGTGTAGCTTGTTTTTTTTTTTTTTTTTCTAGGTACAGTGGGGCTAATAAAGGGTAGCTGGTAACAAGGTCGGGGGCTGTGGGATATTCACAGCTAGTTAAGGTTAACAATGTGGATTTTAGGGCTAGGCACAGGTTTATATATGTTTAGTACTTTAGACAGCTCTTTACTTGCATCAGTTTATTTATTTTCACTTTGAATGACTGGCTAGGCTTAAATGTGGAAAAAAGTGGGTCATATGTAAAGATTGCATGGTCTCACCTTTAGAAGAATACTCATCTTTGGTACTTTTGAGTTCTTCAAGCTGGCGATGGCATGACTTTGCTCAAGGGGGACTTAGTAGGTCGGGTCAAGGACCTGCATTGCTACCTTGCCCATTAGGGGACAGGGGTGTAGATCATTGCGTCGGTAAGCTCCTTTGGCAGGAGAGGCTCAATATGCAAGTTTATGCATAATGATTACGTGATACTGGCTAGGTAATATAGCCATAAGGCAACAAGCATGATAGTTAACCTATGAAAAACCTTTTTGAGCAAGTTGTATATTTAATTAAAAAAAACAAGCAGGTTGGCATAATGGGAAGTTGTTAGTTGTTTACCTTTTTTTTTTAACAGGGTACATCGTGATCATGTTTATCTAGTTATTGGGAAGGCAACTTCCTAGATACTATTTCTTGATTCAAAAGTAGCTTAACATCTGGTATGGAGCCCCACTTTTGGTCAGGAGTGGGAGGACTTTACAGGCAGTGAGGAAGACAAAAAAAAGAAAAATAATAATAAAAGGAAAGTGGTAGTGGGAGGCATGGAGAAGAAGAAGAAGGGAGCAGGGGAATATGGGAGCACTTGGATTACTTAAGGGGGAGTAATCAGGGAATGGGTGCAAGCTCCTGGGGATGCAGGTGTTAAGTGTTGGAATATTGTGCAAAGTTATTCACTAACAGGTTTCAGATGGCAGTGATGTCGAAGAAGGAATGATGGGCCAAAATTATAGTGCAGGTGGAGGAGCTGATTAAGGAGGCTGAACGTTTGTCATCTACAGAGTCCTCAATGCAGATGAGTGATGCAGGCTGCAAGACCAAAGGGTGACGGGAATGGAAGGAGATGGATCACCAGTTAGAAGCAAGTAGAGGAAAACAGGCCAGACAAAGAGCAGTGCCATTTCCAGAGGAAGTCCAAGCTACAAACAATCAGACATTGATAGCAATATACAATCTCTGTTGTGGAGTGATAATGTAGGGTTAGAGCAGGTAGGGGAGTTGTTGAATGGTATGGATGAACATGAATGCAATAGGTTGGGTGATTTTAATGATGTTCAGAGATCTAGTTCGGGAGGTTAGAAGCCAGGTAGGTTTAACAAGAGGAGTTGACTTAGAACTGTTTTGTGCTTAGGCTAGGGTCCAGCAACTGTCAACAAGATTGGAAAATGAGGAGCTGGGCCACACGCAGGGGAATGGTTTGCTACACAGTCCTTTTTGGTAGGTTGCTCTGGAGTTTTCATAACTCCTCATATCACCACGACTGAAAAGAAAAAAATTGGAGAGGCAAGTATGTTGACATGTCTGATCTAACTAATACTGATGAAGTGCAGAGGGTAGGAGATGCAGACATGCCAGGGACCAAGGATCTGTTGACAGCTTTGGCAACATTAAGCAAGAAAAGTCTGAGAACGTTCAGAGCACAGACATGGGACAATTGGACATTGGACTTTGTGTATTACATGGTGGTTATATTGGAAAAAGGATAGTTTGCAAGCTTTATCGTTGCTGGCTTATTTTTTGACAATTAGGGAGGCACAACACTGCTGGTCAGGTAGCTCATGGTTGTGGTACGACCAAAGTTTCAGTACATAAGACTCTATATTGGGAGGTCAGGCATGCTGATATTTGGTTAGCTACTACGCTAGACACCGCCAGTGATCAGCCCCATTTTGGGAAGGATGTAGTAGACAAGGCAGGGACATGTTAGTCATTCAACTGGCGTAAGTGTGCATTACCAGTGTACTGCTTTGCCTATATATGTTCTACGTGTGGTGGAACACACACTACACAAAAATGCTGGCATAAGGAAGGTAGAGGAGCCCATTCAGTGGGACTGGCTCAAGAGGCGAGTGGGCAGGCAAGCAGGTTTGGCCTATCAGAACTTTAGGGGGAGGGGAAATTTTCAACACCAAAGGAGTTCATCATCTTTTTGAGGTTTTCACACAGAAAAATGTTGTATTTGTATGAGTGGCCATGCCAGGACATAGCAAAGGAGGTCATACAGGGGTTTCACTATTCTTTTTCCATTAAATCCATGGTTAAAGGGAACAATAAGGCATGTAAGCATTTACAATCCACTTAAGGGAAGACAGACATATTACAAGCTTTGACTGATAAGGAAGTAAAGAGGGCAGGATTTTAGGCCCTTTCAAGAAACCCCTATTTCAATTCATTCAGAATGTCTTCTATGGGTTTGGTACCCAAGAGAAGACAGGGGAATTTCGGATGATCCATCATTTATCTTTCCTGAAGGAGGATACTGTCATTGATTATATTACAAAGATGGACATGCAAGTACAATATCCATCACTTGATGATGCTGTTAGTTTTATTAGAGAGTTTGAAGACCCATGATTGGTAAAGCTGGACTTTGAAGATGCATTTTGCTTATTTCTGGTGAAGTCAGATGATTGGCCAATGTTAGGCATATTTGTAAATGGAAAATTTAAATTCAATAAGGCTATGCCTGTGGATTGCACTGTTGCATATGCTTTGTTTGAGAAGTTTTGTTAATTTTTACACTAGATAAGACAGCAGTTGGTGGGAGATCAGAAGGCAGTTCATTATTTACACATTAGGGAGGCAAGGAAGGGACTCAGGAAACATTGAATGCCTTCAATGTAATTTGTGATGAGTTAGGGGATCCGTTAGTATCAGATAAGCAAGAGGGTCCTAGTAAAGCCTTGAAATTTCTGGGCTTGAAATTAGATGCAGAATGTGGTGTTTTTTGTTTACCACAGGATAAGTTGGTGAAACTGCGGTAAAAGACTGGTTGGTTTCAATTTAGGGATCAGATAAGGTTTAGAGAGGTGATGGATTTATAAGTTTTGTTAAAATTTGCTTCTAGGGCCATCAGACAGGTAGGACATTTTGTAGGGTGATTGCCTCATTGCTAAAGGGTGGCAAAAGTAAGCATCATTGAGTGTGGATCATGAAGTTGGCCAAGGAAGACTTGAGATTGTGGGCATCATATCTTGATTGCTTCAATGCTGATGTTTTTTTGGCAAAGTGATTGATTCTCAAGAATTGAGGTTATCTACTGATGCGGCTGGTGTGCATGGCATGTGAATCTTCTTTGATGAAGAATGGTTTGCAGCTATATGGCCCAAAAGATAGGTAGATGAGTAGAGGAAGGATTTAGCATTTTTAGAGATGATGCCAATTTAGGTGGATGCAATGGTGTGGACGGTAAATTGGTAAATCAAAGGGTGATGTTTTATTTAGACAACAAAGCTGTGGTGTAGGTACTGGCTAAGAAAACTGCCAAATATTCATTAGCACTATTGGTCTTGCAGAAGCTGGTTTTACAGAGCTTATTAATCAGTTTCAGGTTTTCAGCTAGGCATATACCCAGTAGGGTAACCAGATAGCTGATAGCCTTTCTCAGTTTCAGTTTTACAGGTTTTGGGCAATGGTGCCAACAGCAAGAAAGAGGCCTGCAGACATTCCAGGTAAGGTGTGGAACTTTAGAGATTAACTGCAGGATGGCTAATACAGAAATCTTGGATCAAATCTATCTGGAAAGCATACAATTCTACCTTAGCTACTTTTTCTAAGTTTGTCAGTAATCTGCCAGTGCAGCATAGAATCATTGGAATTAGTCATGCATTATGTAGTATTTAGATGGTTCTTGGGGGATGCAGTGAGAACAATCAAAGTGCTGTTGGCAGCTAAGAGTGTGACAGCAAGGTTGTGTGGTTTGGATGATGTTTTGAAAAATTGGCTGGTAATGAGAGTGTTGAAAGGATGGTAGAGGAGAGAAAAGAATGAAGACAGACATTGTCCTTTGAGCAAACAGGTACTTAGGATTTTGTTAAAGGAATTGCGGGTGATGTTAGGGGCGTTTTCTGAATATACCAGTTACACACTTTGGTGGTGATCACATATGGGAGCATTTAGGTTCGTTGAGATAGAAGGGTGTGTGCCAGATTCAGTGATATTAATTTGGATCAGGTGGGACACAGCAGGCCAGTGGTGTTGATTGAAGACCATGAAAGGTTACTATGCCTGGAAGGTTGGATTAAAAGGTTAAGGAGCATTTGTGGTGATCAGGATGAGTTATTGGTTTTTAGAATGGGACAGTGTACAGTCTTGTCAGAGCCACTTGTTATCAGTGCAGTGCATATAGCATTACACTCCCAAGGAGTAAGAAGTAAGAGGCAACAGATTTTCCATACATTCTTTTAGAGTTGGTAGAGAATCAGATATAGCAGGACAGGAGAAGCCAATTGAAGTCATTAAGACAGCCTGGCATTGGGCATCTAGGAAATATTTAGGCTATATGAGATGAAACAATTTTCCAGGTCAATTTTTGTGTTTCAGATAGTATTGTAATTTATTTTGTTTTTCAGATAGGTCTGTAGTTATCCTGTGATACTCAATTGTATTTTGGATGATAAAGAGATCAGTCATCAGGCCTGGAGGAAGTGTGTTTGGTTTTGCGGAAGCAAATTGGATGATTACATGTTGTGGATTGAGAGGTTTGCTGTGGAGTCAATTGTTTGTTGAGTTTGATAAGGTAAAGGCGATTATTTGATTATACATTTGGGGGAGGGTGGGTGATTTAGGTTGGTGCCCAAAAGGCAATTGCTGGTCTGGTGTTAGTGATCTAAATTAAGATAACAGCATCCGTGTATGATCATAGTGTGGTCAGAGATTATACCCAGGCTAGTGTGGAAGCAGGTGGCTAGTTTCATAGCATTAGAGGGGGTTAGATGTTTTGGCAATCATAGCGTGTCAAGGACATTGAGAGATCTAGCTGTATTAGTAGATGAGCTTTGCAACTTTGATGATAGGGATCCCGATTGGTATAGAGATGATGGGATACACTTGCACAGGACATTGTCACACAGCTATGTGGGAAGGGGGAACAACTTGTGCTCAGGCTGGTGGGCAGAGAAGAGGGATTTTTAGTGTGAGATGAGTTGAAGTATGCTGTCTTGCAATTTTAGGACTGGAGTGAGTGCAAGGTGTAAAACTGCTTGTCTGTCTTGTAGGATAAGTGGTCAATGCTGCCCATGTTGTTGTAATATTATACAGGTTTTTTAACATATGCGAGAAAATGTTTAATACTTAATGTGTATCAGAAGTTCAAATATTTGTCATGTAATATTCATGTGTTATGTTAATAAACTGGTTGCAATGGCATACGTGGTGTGGTTTTTGGCTCAAAGTACTTGGACAAATAAAGTTTGATCACAGGATTTTTTTTTCCAGGTGACTTTGAGGGAGTTAGGACTGTATTTGAGAAGAAATAAAGTGGGAAGGGTGTTGAGGTATGGATCAAAGCAGAGTACAAGAAGTAAGGAGCTGGTCTGGGATGAGGAGGAAAGGGTTAAAGTTAGGAACAGGCTGGGGGGATGTGAGCTCAATGGGGAAGGAGCTGGATGGGTTACGGTCAGGTCAGCCTTTTGGCATGGAATTGCAGCTATTCCCACCCTTCCAGCCCAGACTATAAAGGTTTCTAAGGTTTGCATGGCAGAGAAGTGGGCTTCGGGGTCAATCTCTGTTCTGTTTCCCATCTCTTTTTTGGTGTGAAGTGAAATGAAGTACACTGTCTCACAATTTGGGATTGAAGTGAGTGGAGATTGTAAAGCTGCTTGTCAATCTTGTAGGGTGCATGGTCAATACTGCCCGTGCTGTTGTAATATTATATACGTGTTTTAACATATGTAGAAATGTTTTATAATTAATGTATTTTAAGATTGTGGTGTGCTTTTTGGCTCAAGGTACTTCGACAATGAGTTTTATGATGACACATATTCTTGATAATGGAGCTTGTCACAAGTTAATACACGACACATCTGATAACTTTCCACAGTTCATATGCAATCCCCCACTCAGGCATAGAAGAAAAGCTGAATAAATTATAAACTCCTATGTCACCCACTGGACTGCCAGCTTCCTCATAGATAGGATGCAGGAAACCAAAACAGGGGAAGTTACCTCCACAAAGAAACCAGTCACAAGTGAAGTCCTCCAGAGTTCTCTGCTGGGTCTTCTGCTGTTTGGCATCTACTTTTCTGAAGTAGAAGCCAATTCCAAAGGGCTCCGGATAACTAAGTTTGCAGATGATTGCAAGCTAGTAACAGTCACTGAATTCCCAAATGACTTAGCCATTCTGCTGGATGATTTGTCATAAATAAATAACTGGTGCCAAAATCATGGACTGAAACTAAATGCCAAAAATACATTATTGTATCCTTTGAGAAGTCATCTATCCTGGGGAAATACCACATTGACAATACAACCCTAAGAGTGGACCCAACTGTTTGGGATTTGGGAACTTATGTAGACAGTGACCTAAGTTTCAACAAACATGTGTCCATTTTCATAAGAAAGTCAGCAAAGGGACTGTGTCTAGATCTAGGGATGCCATTACACCCTTTACATAGCCCCAAATAGGCTAGTATTTAAATATAATACTCCCTTTGGCATGTATCTATATAGATGATGCAACAGCTGGAACACCCACAGAGATACCATTCTAAAAGGATGCAAGGGCTAAACAATATGTCATACACAGTCTGACTCAATACCTTGTCACTGTACTTGGCAATCCAACAGACTTCTAAAAGGTGACCTGTGTCTAGCATATAAGTCACCCCCCCCCCCACCAAACACTGATGGATTTATTGCACATTAGCAATTCAAATTACATCAGAAAAACTCAGTCTAGGGGATCTAAACCTGTTCTGCAACATCAACACAATGGTTTGGAGGGGCAGGTACATCTTGTAGTCGATATGACTGCTCTGGAACAAACTACCCATCCACGTAAAACAAAGCTCATCTCTATCCATATTCAAGAGCAACTGGAATCTATGGATGGGAAATTTACCTGGGACTGGCCCCTGTATTGCTAATGGAAAGAGACAGCACCTACATGCTTTATCCCAAGCATGGATCCTTCAAATTAATTACGGTATGGGCCTGGTTATTTTCATTAGTGATAGCATATAATTACTGACTATGGGATAGTTAAGGCCACTCTAACACCAAATGGGATAGGTTAATTCAAGCACCAAAAAGGAAACTGGCTAGGTTTAAAATGGCTCACAAGGGCAGTTAGCCTAGTACCTTCCTATTAACTACTCTCTATATAAATATAGATGTATTTATATATACATAATATATTCTACACACCTGTTATCTATATCTACATATCTCTATAGCTATGTATGTGCACATGTCATGTGTGTGTATATATATATATATATATATATATATATATATATATATATATATATATATATATATATATATGCATTCTTCATTGCACATCTCAAAAGGCTGTTAATGCTGCTATGCAAATCATGTGCAAAGATCTAATAAAATTCTTGCCATGTTGAGCATTTTCACCTACAAATCTGCCTAGCTGTGTTGCCACAACAGCCTCTTGAGTAATGTACTATATCTTGATGGATCTACTTCTAAATTTGAGACCATAAGATCGAAGTTTTGAAACTTCAAACTGTTTAAATGGAGATCGCAGTACAGAGTGGAATGGTATATTTTCAGTTTTCCTCGCTGTAGTGTGATCTCAGAGTTTGTATATTTAATTAGCAGGGGGTGTGGGGGTGCAGGGGGCTTGCCCCCCTGCAAAAACATAAAAAAGATTTTTTTGTTTTTATTTTTTATTTACATTTCAAAGTTTCAAAACTTTGATCCTATGGTATTGACCAGAATAAATTCAAAGTTTTGAAACTTCGAAATTTAGAAGTAGACCCATCTTGATAGATATTAATTAATATTCATAAATTGAAATTTCACACAGTTTTGTGAAAAAAAGCTATTTGGCAAACAGAAAGAAGAAACCAATCATTAACAATTAAGGTGTGGCTTGACTGTGTACAAAACTGCTGCTAGAAAGTCAGTGCAATATTGTATTCTACAGCTAATATGTTGTTTCTCACTCCAGAGGGATTCTTCATGTATTTCACTATTATCATAGCCACAATTATATCCATGTAAGAGATGTTGCTGAAAATATATTTCTAATTTTCTAATCCAGCTAAATATGCTTAAATTATTCAATCTTCAGCAAAGGAAGAAGAATTATGTAGCTCATGGATAAGGAAGTTGTCATAAAACACTTAAAACCACATAAGGAGCCAGGTCAAGATGAACTCACTCAGTAAAATACAACCCTTTATTGTGGCATTTATTAAAGATCTTCTTTATTCATGTGATAGTGAAATCAAAACAGAATAGATATGAAAAGCCTAAAATAGACTTCACCCTCTTTGCTACTAAAGCCACATAAACCCATTTAATTTTGTACTTCTTAAACATCCATAACAGCATAAGTTTTTGTTTAAAAAAAGAAACATCTTTATTGAATTGTCACTTATGACAAAGGCAATCATACATTTATATAAATAAAAACAAGCCATATTGACATAGTTTCAGTTCCAGACATTATATATCATTTATAATCTTCTGTAAAGTCATTGCCAGTCCAACATTACATAGCTCATTCAATTCCTTCCATCCCTTAAACTTCATTCCTTTGCCAAATCATTATTCTGCATGTATGATTCCCACAATTCCCATTTTCTATGTAATTTGCTCTTACCCATTTCTAAATATCCCACTTCCAGTTCTTTTATCTCTGTTACTATATACATTACTTCTAGTATGGCTGGTTTAGACTTTGATTTCCATTATCTGATAATTACTTTTTTGGCAGCCACCAGAATTAAACTCAACAAGGCGTTATTATTTCTATGCAATTCTGATGGTGTAGCACAGCTCAAAAAAAATTTCCTTAGTTACGCCAACTTGCACACCCAGTATTTCTGACAGAGTAGTATGCAGGGAAATTTTAAAGTCTGTCTATTCATTACACTTACAAAAAATATGTTCCCAGTTACCTCTTTCTTCTCTATCACATCTCCAACATTTGCTAACTACCTGAGGAAAAATTCTTTGGAGTCTGCTGGGGTATAAAAAATACCTATGTAAACATTTCCAAGCAAAGATTCTAAATATCCTAGACTTTGCTGCATATTTGGCAGCCAGACATATATTGTCACATTGTTTCTTTTGAATTGCTTATCCAATCTCTCTTCCCAATCCTTTCTAACCTCTTCAGATTGATTCCTATACATATAGCATTATTTTATATTTGTATTTTAAGATAATGCCTACACATGTATGTGGGGACATATGACAATTTAAATATTTAAATATTCAAATATTTAATTTATTTAATTTTGCATTCATGATTTCATTCCATATATATTTTTTATATGTATATCTATTTATTTATTTGTTTATACATTTATATATTTATAAATTTTTGGTAGTGGTGTTGTTTGACAGACTACCTCAACAATTTTAAGTACATCACACACCACTTGCTGGTGGTGCTTTAAATTTTAATTAGATTTCAATTAATATGTAATTAAAGTAATTGATGGTACTATATATAATCAGAGTAGCACTGGTATAGTTTTATCTGAAGAAGTCTCATCCTGAGATGAAAGCGCTCATCTGTTGTTGGATTTACAATAAAGATTCAAAGATTCTTCTCATTGGGAATTTTGGAACCTTTTCTTTGCATATATTGTCACATTGTTTCTTTTGAATTGCTTATCCAATCACTCTTCCCAATCCTTTCTAACCTCTTCAGATTGATTCCTATAGTTATGCAATATTTTATATGTCATACAAATTATTCATTTTTTAACAGCAGTGTCAGTTCTAGATTCTACTAAAAACTCTACCAGTGCTGGTCTTTCACTTAGGATTCCCCTATTAATTTCTGTTTGCCTACACTCTGATATTAATCCTTGATAGGGGAAGGTCATCTCCAGCCTGCATTTCAAATGAATTGTTAGCTTCCTCCCATTCTATTACATTTTCCTCTGTAATTATTTATTCCCAAAACCTTCATTCATTTGCAAGTTTCTTCTAGTAAATTCCAGCCCCTTGCCTATTCTGTGTACCCCTAATTGCAGTCATCCCTATCAGTAGAATCTTCAGTCTCCATTCTCCATTCCCATGTTGGCTTAGTTCTTAGAATAGTTTCTGCTATTTTATGAATATGATATTTGGTATGGTTATTGTTATTCTCCTTAAGGATCTGCATCCAAATCCCAGTTTCTCCTTATTTCTTGAGCTTACTCCCTTTTGTCATCATTATCTCTTTCCACTTTCTGCTTGTGCTCTGTGTAGGATCCTTAACTGTGACACTCTGAAATACCCCTTCAAATCAGATAATCCCAAACCACCTTGCTCTGTTAGGAGGATCAATTTATCCTAATTCACTCTTGCCTTCCCTTCTCCTAAGATAAAATGATTCAACTCTTTACTAATTGCTATCCACAATTTCTCCTCTGCTTGAAAAAATATGCCTGACCTGTTTACAAATCTAAAGGGCTAAACACATTTTCACTGCTTGTATCTTGCTATCCATACCCATAAAACAGAGCTATCAATTTCTCAGTCTTAGTATTATTTTTTGTTTAGTCTCTTCCCATATAACCTTAACTGCTATAACGGAATCCTTTCTAACCCATGCTGCCAAGTATTTCAATTTGTCATGTCACCATAAATATGGGTATTGTTGAACCAATTTGTGTATGGGTACATAGCTTACAGCTATTGCATTTGTTTTATCTTCATTAACTTTGTATCCCAAAAAGACTTGAATCTGTCTCAGAATGTTCCAAAGCACTGAAATGTCTCAGGTGGTTTGGTACATCTAGTTAAAGGGGCCTGCACAACAGCATATACAAGTAAACTACTTCATATCAGGTTGGAGTACATATTGGAATCTCAAAAAAGGCATGTTCCACAGTTGGTAGATTTAGGACTGAATGCTGAGAAAGCATATTAGAACCTTTACTGATTGTAACTAAAAGCTGTTTCCCAGCTGTTCAATTTAAATGAATTTTCTTATTTACTTTAGTACTGTATCTTTACCAAGATTAGGAGGTGGTAATGAAAACAGATTTAGCGAAACTGAAGGCGTAACTATATATCATCTCAGGTATGCATTTCACCCAGAATTATATGTTACTCACAATGTCATTTCTCATTCCCTGCACCATACATGCATCTATTGTTTCTGCTGTACCTGTCAGCTATTACTATATAATACTTCACTTCCTTCATCTGCATATATATATTATATATTTTGATTGAATAGTCCTTAGGTGCCATGCTACTGTACTAGTGCTGCATTTCTAATCTATTGAGACTTAATCATTGTGCCCCCTCAGAAAATGGCATCTGACCACCCCAAGCAACAACAAATAAATACAAAAGTGCTCTTTCCCTTTTATTGTCAGCTCATGCCTTAGAACCATAAGCATTTGTAGGGAAATAAAGCAGATGATCTGTAGATACTGCTTTTGAAGTTTTATTCCTTGCTTCTAGATATTTTGGCAACTAATGAATTATTTTAAAACATCTTTAAGGTAGTGTTCTTTAAAGGAGTGTTTGCTAAAATTTTAAGGATCACAACTGTAATCCAGAGAACACTGAGCATTTAAATGTGAAGAGGGAGAATTTATACTAGTTCTGTGAATGTGCTATCTTGGAGTATCCCTCCTGTTCTGAGATAAAGTGACACATATATATTGATATAGATATAGATATACATATAGATATAGATATAAATATAGATATAGATATATATCAGTGCTATGGGTGTGCAGGAGTAAATCCCTGTGCAAAAATCTTTTAAAGGTGCAACAGTGAGTTTTGAAATTCACTGTTTTTTAATGGAATTGCACTTTAATGTTGGCAAGACAAAATTGGTATGCATTTATTATACACATTTTAATAATGTCTTTCATACTAATCCATAATATATTTGGGTATTATTCTTAGAGATATTCTTAGAAATCTTGGCCCCCCAGGGTACATTTTTGGCTAGGCTTGTATAGGCCCTAGGGCCAATAGCCTAGTACTTACCTATGAATCTATAAAAATCTTGATGAATGGATTGGTATAGAAATTTCAGCCCGGGGATCACTTCTGTGGTTCTGCTTGACAGGGGCACAGGAAAATAATGTTATTCGATGGCGAAAGCCAGGGTACCTTTTGGCTAGGTTGTATAGGCCCTAGGGCCAATAGCCTAGTACCTACCTATGAACCTTAGTGTCTCCCTGTTATTGCCAAAGTACTGGTGGTGTGTCTTAAGCTGCTGGGTAATTATATTGCTTATGGTTTTGTATGGTTTTGTGAACTGTAAGGGCTTCTGTGTTACTATTGTCTAGTAGCGTTATTACGCTACACTGCCTGCCTTCTACAAGTGTCTAAGCATGAAAGTAATGTCATATAGTTGCTAATGAATGTGTCACTAAGTTCCTGGTATCTCTCGTTAAGTTCTGGCATTGTATTTGCTGAAATACTGTTGAGTAGTGCTATTACGCTACACTGTGTGTTCTTTGCAAGTGCCTCCAACTGAATTAAACTGTTTTGCGAGCGTGCTTAAAGATCCTGGCAGCTCCCTTTGATACTGTTTTGTGAGCGTGCTTAAAGTTCCTGGCAGGTCCCTTTGATACTTGAACGTACAGTTCCAGATTTGTTCAGAGTCCTTGGTACCTTCCTTTAATACTAGCGGCTGTATTTGCTAAGAATGGTATGAGTATATAGCATGTTACTGTGCTCTTTATTATATTAATATATGTCTCATTTATAAATTACCTGAACACTTGTTTATTGTTCCCTCTATATAGTTTGTCCTAAAATGCTATGTCGGTGTCCCTACACAGTGTAACCTAATAAAGCTAGGAGTTCGGATTGGTGTCCCTACACAGCATAAGCTAATATAGCTAAGAACCTTCCCTGCTATCTTTTGGACCACAGCTTTTCTGTGCTTTTTACAGTAAAGTACTTTCACCTAACAAAACTAATTGTACTTCCCCAGTGACCTGCATTTTAAGCAAGGCTGAAAACACACTTCTGCACTAAGGCAATCCCCCCCCCTCCCCACTACTCTCATTAATATACCCACGTCCATCCTTATCCCAGTGCCCGTAGCCTCTCTAGTAGACTGGACTTTTTCTCTAACTCTCCCTGCCTAACCTAGCTGCTCTCCCCTCTTAACCAGTGATCACCTGCTGTACTGTACTCCCTGCTCCTTCCACTTGCCCGTCACTACTCATTCCTTCTTTCCCCATACTTCTGCTGTTGCTTTCTCTTAACCTATCTGAGTCTAGGCTTCCCCCTTTGTTTGATGTCTTTCTAAGATGGCTGTCCCTACTTTCCACCTTTACCTCAGCTTCCTTCTTTGGCAGTTTTGAACTCCTAGTTAAAATGCTGTTCTTGCCTTTCCCTTGACTTACCCTGGTGTACTGATTGTCTCTGTAGCAACTTGCTCTGCAAAGTGGGCCTGTCCCACTCCGTTCACCCTCCGCTATGCTCTGGGCTCTCTCCACTCCCCTACGCTGCCCCCAATTCCCATCTGCCCCCACTACCTCTACACTTATACTCACAAAACCACTCCCACCCCTTTTCTCCACCTATCACACAATTCTCCATAACCACACCCACTCCTTTTCCCCACCTATAACACAACTCTCCACAACCACACCTACCCCTTTTCTCCACCTATCACACAACACTCTACAGCCCTCAACCTGCTGATCCCATACCTCATTCCAATTTATACCATTCTGCAAATTAACACAGCCAACCCCTTAAACCATTCTCTGACTTCTTACACCTTACCCCACTCTCTACACCCCACTCATAAACCTGCATTACTATCCTATACCTACCTACTCCCCAACAGTCCTCTCACCCACTATGTATACTACATCCACAACCTTACTACATATCTTGTTACCCCTCTCCCTTCTATTCCGATATCACCTTACCCAACCCCTTAATCTATTATATACCCCTCCCTCTCATACTACTACCACCCAATATATACATGAACCCCCCTATACACTACTTATTTCTCCTTATCTCTACCATTTTGACCACCATCTCTTATTTCGCAGAAGGGTTTTTCAGAGTCCAAAGGTATACTCCCCCTTCAATACTCCCCATGCACCCTCCTCTCCTTTTCACACCACAAACACTTTAATCTCTAGTACACTATCATCCCTACTTCTGGAACTCCTGTCACTCCTGATCTCCGGGGACATTCACCCCAATCCCGGACCCCCCTACCAACCACAGTATTAACCCCATATCTCCCAATAAGTCCCTCTTCTTTGCTATCCTCAATGCCCAAAGCCTCTGTAACAAACTTCCCAACCTCCATGCTTGGCTCATCCTGACATCCTCTGTGTAACTGAAACTTGGCTAAAACCTCACCTAAATGACACTGAAACAACCCCCCAACTACAAACTTATTAGACTAGACAGAACCAGACAGAAAGGTGGTAGAGTAGCAATTTTCTTCTCCTCCAATCTAACTTTAACACCTTATACCAACCCCATACCTAAATTCTCTACTGCTGAAATGACCATTGCCCTACTAAGGATTAACAACCACAGAAGTATAGTCATAACTGCACTCTACATCCCACTAGGAAACAATACCTCTGTTCTTGAAGATATACTTTCCTAGTTCTCATCCACTATCTCTAATGAAACTATCATCCTAGGCGATGTTAACATCAACTGGTCTTCCATTTCCTCTAGCTCTACTTCCCACACCTTAAACCTAAACGACTTCTCTCAGTTAATCAATACTCCTACCCGACCCAACAAAGCTATCTCCTCTGGCACAGTCCTTGACTGGATACTAGTCTCTCATCCAGATAATATCTCTGACAGTGGTATTTTGCCCGACCCCATTAGTGACCATCTACCTGCCTTTGCCACCCGCTCTCCATCCCCACTACGCCTACTACATAATTACATCACAACATGCACCCTTCGTAATTTTAACCCTCAATCCTTCTCTGGATACCTTAAAACAAATAAACTGGAGCCCTTTGAAAACTCGTCCCCTGGATGATGCTGTCATCCACTTTAATACTGTATTCGCTAACTTACTTAATAGCTGTGCCCCTCCCAGAACCAAAAGGGTGAAATCCAAAATAGCCCCATGGCTCTCTAAAGATACCATCACTCTCATGCACTCTCGGGACAAACTCTGGAAACTCCACGAAAAACTCAAAACCCCACAATCTCCTAATCAATACAAACAACTACGCAACACGGTAAAACAGTGTATACGCTCTGATCTCAGATCCTACTACTCAAAACTCTAGAACAACTATAATTCTAACCCTAAGAAATTCTGAAGTACTATTTTAGCCCTCATCAAACCTGGCAGAGAGGATAATCCCTGTCCTGACCTTTCTGCTCATGACCATACCATAGCCACCAACTTTAACTCCTTTTTTATCAACTCCATAACCAAACTTACCAACTCTTTCCCTGCTAGCTCATCAACCTCTTCTATCCCACTCTCTAACAACCCCTCTTCCTCCACCACAAATATCATCTTCCTCCCTCCCACCTCAGCTCCTCTCCACACAAACTCCTCTTCCTTCACCAGCAGCCCTACCATCCTCCCTTATTTCTCCCTCAAACCTGTTACTGTCAATGACATTAAATGACTTCTCAGTAAACTAAAACCTTGCTCTAATGCCCCAGATAACCTTCCATCAAACTTTTTTAAAATTAGCAGATGATGGCATAGCCTACCCCATCTTTATTCTCATCAACCACTCCATCCAGGATTCTTATGTACCCCTCTGTTGGAAAAAGGCACTCATCATCCCCTTACATAAGGGAGGCAATAACAATAACATCCCTAACTTCCGTCCCATAGCCATACTCTCTCCTATCACAAAAGTACTTGAAAAATGTATTCACCAACAACTTTTGTCCTTCCTCCTCAACAATAACCCCTTATCACCTACACAACATGGCTTCAGACCCCACCATAGTACCTCCTCAGCCATCTTATCTTTCCTTGACATTATCAACCATGCCCGAGACACTGGCAATGTTGTATCCTCTCTGTTCCTAGACTTGCCTAAAGCCTTCGATACCATCTCCCATAACTTATTACTATCAACGCTGTCACACCTTAACCTCTCTCCCACTACACTAAATTGGTTTTCCAGTTACCTTTCAAACAGGCAACAGTCCATCAAATTGAACAACTTCACCTCCTCTTTTCTTGATACCCTCACAGGAGTACCCCAGGGCTCTATCTTAGGCCCTTTATTATTTAATATCTTCATTAATGACTTCCATCATTGCATCCCTAATTCTAAACTTGTTCAATATGCAGATGACTCTACTATCATCTGCTTAGCTGATTCTCCCTCCAAACTTATGGAACTAACACAAACTGCTTTCAGTTGCACTGAGACCTTAATGCAACTAAAACTAAGCTTATGGTTTTCTCCCCCACCAAGAACTACACAATTGATAAAAAGTCCTTCATTATAAAAAGCCAAAATATGATTCCCATTGAACTAGTCCCTCAAACCAAGCTCCTCTAAGTCTTTATTGATGAACAGCTAAAATCTGATATACACATTCAAGCCAACATAAAAAAAACACTAAAAGCTAGGTATGCTTTACAGGCATAATCGCTACTTAACCACCTCAACCAGGCTAACCCTCACTACCTCTTACCTACTCCCCTTCCTCATGTATGGAGCTCCTATTCTCACCAACCTTCATAGTACCATCAAGGCTAAGCTGGCATCCTGCTACAATAACATTGCCAGGTTTGCTACAAATTCCAAAGCTTTCTCTCACCACTGCATTTCCCTACATTCACTGAACTGGTTAGAGCTCCCTAATCATCTAGCTTTCATTCAACTCTCCACTGCCCATAAACTTATTTTCAATCCTTCCCTTTGCCCCTCATTATCCTCCACTTTCACAATGCACCATCCTGGCCATTCTCTTAGATCCACCAATCAGAACCTATTGGAACTGCACAAACCTCTTCGCACTCCTGGCCAATCTCTATTAGCCTTCTCTCTTGCACAAAAATGGAACTCATTTCCTCCCCTCATTCGGACTACCCAAAATCATTCTGCCTTCAAGTCCCTTCTACACTCTTATCTATCCTCCATCTGCGAATGCTCCTGCTCACATGCCTCCTAAATCTCCCCTATTTCCTATTTCTTTTCTCACAGTTATTCCTTTCTCACAGTTATTCTTCAATGTATCAACTGTCAATAAACGAGAATGTATCTTGCAGCTATCTCCCATAACTGTATCAACTACCAACAAATATTGTAGTGTACAGGGAGCTTCCTCTCCTATAATTGTATAAATGGCCACTGTTATTTGTTCTTGTCCTAAGTGCTCATACCATGCATATACTTTCTTGTATTAACTGGTAAAATAATTGAATTAACTGCAAAGAAATATTGTATTGTACATAGAGCTTCTTCTCCTATCATTGTATAAACTACCAATATTATTTGTATTTCTTGCTCTAATGTGCACATACTCTGTATATACTTTCTTGTATTAACTGATAAAAAAATTTTGAGTGTACTTGAAACTTTTCTCCCCAGGCCTCCATTGAAAAAGGGCTCAATATGGCCGAATGGACTTTCCTGGTTAACAAACTATAAATAAATAAATAAATAAATAAATAAATAAATAAATAAATAAATAAAATAAGCTTAAAACTATTCTAATAAATTACCATATGATAAATTCTTCATTCAGTTTAAATTCCACTCATTTTTAGCGCTTCCTTTCAAGCTCCTACTCTGTGCCTCACCCATCTTTACAGGTCTTAACCATCAAAAATAAACTGGAGACAGCTTATAACAGAATTGCAAAATTTGCTACAAATAATCCACAAAAAAAAAACATCATTGCACAGCACTAAAAATCCTTAACGGGCTATAAATTAAAAACCACCTCAACTGCCATCAAATTATTACAGCCCATAAACTAATAAACTCACAGAAAAATGCCCAGCTCTAAAGGGAATACAACCCGATATCACAAATTGAACCCTAAGATCCAACAACAAAGCATTTCTATCCATTACAAAATCAAACAACAGTGAAGGAGACTCACTATACTTTAACCAGATAGCAAAAATCTGGAACCAAATTCCCCCAAAATAAGGCAGGTAAACACACTGCATGTCTTCAAAACATCACTAAAGAAACACCTGCTAAATAACTGGCTGCGCTCATGCACTACTCCAGGCTAACCCCCCATGCCTGTCCTTAACCTGAACTCCACCTTCAAAGTTATACTTCCTTTACTTAACATTTCTGTACCCTAATTTTACACATATAACTTTATATCTCTAGCACTGCATATTCTCCCACAACTGTCATTTACACTATTCCACAGACTGCCACCTCACACTCTACCTACTATCTCTCCTACAAAAGTTCAATTTCCCAGATAACTTCCACTGCCTGTATTTTCTTTAATCCAGGTCTATACAAGATCTCTACCTCAATCTACCTAATGTTTCATATAACTACTTATTCCCTTAAGTTCTACCTCCTGTTAAATCCCTTGTTGCCTTTGCTACCCTTCTCTGCACGTCCAACTGATAGACAGTGCTAAATGTGCTTATCTGTGTAATTCTGTGTAATTTCTCCATAACCAGCTACCTCATGAAAAAATGTATTTCCTTAAATTCATAGGCTACTGTATTCATATAACTATGTTTTCATGTAAACTCAATGTAGTTTACAAAATGTCATTTTTTTGTCTTTAAATGTACTTTCCTGATATGTGGAACTTTTCGCCCCCCAGTCTCCGCTGAAAATGGGATAAACCCATAGCTGAAGCTTCCCCGTAAACAAAGAGAAATAAATAAACATACACTATTCTGAGTGTACAGGCAAGACAAGCATAACTCACACCTTCTTCATCCGAATTTTAGTTTTCCTAATAATTTTTTTACAGCTTTAAATATCGTGAAGAATTCATAAAGGTTACCACAAAGTATAGACTACATGTACACTTGGTGTAATCTTTCTGAGTGACTAGAAAGCAAAGAAAATATGGTAGGGATGTTCTTGAATGCAGATTGTGTACAGTTAGTGTAGGCATTAATGAATCTGGCCTGTTATCATTTTGCCATTTCCCAAGAGCTCTTTAAACTCACAAATTGAATTAATCAGTGCAGTTTCCATTATACCAGAGCTTTTTATTACACAAGAATGTGTATTTTATTGCTAGCAGGTAACTGTATAATATACACATGGAACAACTACTGACCTAGATTCACAAATGTCACACACAGTATCTGTAGGAACAGTCAGCAGGGATGTTAAGAACTGTAGTCATAAAATAAAAATTGTAATGATTTGCAGTGAAGCAGGTATTTGAATGCAATGGATAAGTTTGTCTTAACAGTTTAGCTGTCATTTTTAGATATATATCTGCAACACATCATTAAAATGCATTGCACTTTCTACATAGCTAGTCAAGGTGTTTTTTTTTTTTTCTGTAGTCATTTGTAAGCATTTTCAGAACCAGAAATGTTATTATAGTTATTTTCGATTTCAAGCTCACTACTTAAAGCTTTCTGTCTGGAGTTTGATTTTGATTACTTGACACATTATGCTAGAATGTGCTTACTTTAATTATACATCATGTGTTTACACTCTGCTTGGAAAACTATTACCTTCCCTTTTCCACTGTAATCTCTTTCCCTTCCTCCCTTATTCCATGTTTTATTGACATGATAAATGTTTCTATAAAAATATAGCTCTGTATTTTTTTTTAATCTGATGAAGTTAGTTTAAGAAAGTAAGACAGTGGCAAACATCTTTGATAATGTGTGGTGTGTACAAAAGTTTTGGTAGCTTTCTTTTTTACTGTTGTTTACTGTCATAAGATGAAAGAAAAGATACTGTGATTTGAATTTTACTGAAGCATTTGCATCTTTTTTTCCACTGAAACTATGTTTGGATTCTAATCAACACAGAACCACACGACAATTTGGTAAACAAATTAGGAAGGTTAAGAGTAGGTCATAGGAAGGTAGCATAAAAAATAATGGCTAAACAGTAGGACAGAGAGAGTCATAGTAACTGGAGTGCAGTCAGTGGAAAGCCGCAGAAGGACAGGACTTGGGACCGTCCTCCTTGATGTCTTTACCAATGACTTTGCAGAAGAACTGGAAAGAAACGTTTGCCATTTTGCTAATGACACAGAATTATGCATCAGTGATGAAGTATTTGTCAAA
Organism: Protopterus annectens; assembly: GCF_019279795.1. Lineage (NCBI taxonomy): Eukaryota > Metazoa > Chordata > Ceratodontiformes > Protopteridae > Protopterus > Protopterus annectens. The sequence goes on along the minus strand of NC_056730.1, from coordinate 514,518,396 downwards.
TGTAAAATCTTTGCCTGCACTGCAAATTTACATAGATTAGTACTAGGCTAACTGCCCTTGTGAGCCATTTTAAACCTAGCAAATTATCCCTTGTGAGATTCAAACCCTGCACCTTGTGTTTAGAAGGCAAATACATTAACCATTAGGCCACCCTCCCAGGAGCATTAGTGTGTGGTTAAAAATATGAGAAGGTATGAGGCAGCTGAGGAGTAGATATTTTGATGTTACTTTTTTTGTTTTGTGAACCTCAAATTATGCATTTGGATTAAGTTTAATATTGCTATGGGGTTCCCTGCTTTGCAGAGTTAAAGATTATAACATTTAGTTTAGTACTGCCATGGCATGCTCTATGCTGCATAGCTTCATTAACAATGTCACAGGATGTCACAGTTTGTGCAACTGATTTTATAGCACATAGAACTGACTTCATTATTACCAGAGGCTTTACATTGCAAAACTGAATAATACTGCATTCATTTTAGCATGAATGTGGGATGTCCTAGTTTATGCATCTGATTTTCTCATGCTTACAGTTCAGTTTACTAGTCCTGTGGCATGTTCTGTGTTACAAATGAAAAGGACTAGATTAACGTTAATAGTGGCATGGCATACCTTAGGGCTCATGGCTTATTTTATAGAGCTTCAAAGACAGTTGAGTATTGCCACAGGATGTGTTACATTGCTCACCTGTTCAGCATACTATATGGTATAGTTGAAGTATAGAATGTTCTAGTGTAGGTTGTAAAAGTAACTTTGTGGAGCATCGATTCACTTTCTTCCTACCATGGGATGCTGTTCTTTGTGCAGACGAGGAAGACTGTTTTCATTTTTCCCTTATGTATCAATATAAGGTACTGTACTTCTTTAATGAACTAGATGTCCTTCCTCGGTTTTCTAACTGTCTTTCATGTTTCCTTAATGTTAGCCGTACCCTGTATTTCTTTTTATTTTGTAAATGCTTTACATTGTCCCAAACTTTTGATGTTGAAGTGATTTTCCATCTTTGTGAGATGGAGGCTTACAGTTTTTTGTGCCTCAACTGCTCTCACTGCTCTCCTCTGCTAAAACTTAGCTGGAGTCCTGCCTTTTTTTTCTATGATTGACTTCTAACATCTTCAGTGTGACTGGCTTCTATATCTAAAATGCCACTGAAGCACATTATTTGGTCAATCAATTATTTCTAAATGGCTGGCTACATCCAGATTCAATTTCATTTCACCATGCCAGATATAAGACCAGTCTTTCTTTAGCTTTGTTACCAAAGCCTACCTTTGTATGAAGTCAAGAATGAGATTCTTTTTTTATGTAGTTAGTGTCAAAGTGTTCCTGTCAACATCTTACACATTAAAATCTCCCATCAACAGCATTTCTACCTTTTCTTCTATCACAAGGGTGTTTTCTGTCTTCTTTTCATTTTTCTCCATCTCAAGAGGAGCTGTGTATGCAAGCTCTGCGCAGACTATGCTGCCATTCTAAGTTTCTAAAAAAATATTGACAGGGCCTTGTCCTCTATGTTTATGTATTTGTTCTGTTGTTTTGATATTAGATCACTACACTACCTCCTCTCCTATTTTATACTTTTGCCCCTGCTATAAACTGTGTACCCCAACATGTTCACACTCTGGTCATGGTGTCTGTGTAACACATTTCTATTACTGCCACAATATATTACATTGATATTGGCTCTGTGGTGACCCAGGTGATTCAGGTTCTATTAGTGAAACCAATACTTGAAGACTCACCTGGGGGAATAGGGCTAAGCACAACTATCTGAGACAGAGGGGCAGAGTTTATAGCCAAGAATTTACAATAATTAGTGACAGCCAAAGCTGTTACCCCAGAGGAATGTGCACATTGGGGGGGGGGCATTGGGTATGACATACCAAAAAAAGCCCTTAGTGACGGTCAGTCTGGTGCTGTATTAGGATACTCAATCTTATCTTCATATACTGGTAACTGCTTGGGGTTGTACAGCCTCAGTCAAAAGGGTTTTGTCAGACAGGTGTCGATGCTCAAGAGGGGCTCCAGGACATGACTGGTGCCAGAAGTTAATCTGCATCATTTTAATGGACAGTGGGAAGTGGTACTCATTGCCTTCTTTTTCTGTATCAGCCACGTACATATCGTCACTGCTTCCATCTGCCAAGTACCAATCAGTTACCATGTATCTTCCCTTAATCTTTCTCACATTATTGCAGTTTGACTTAGCAACTGCGTTCTCTCTTTGTTTTTCTTTTTGATGCTTTCAATATCCCCAATGGCTACTTTAAATGTTGGCTAATAAAATACTTAAACTAATAACATCTTATCAGTCTGCATCTTTATACAACATTCCAAGAAACAGCCATACCTTTCAAATAGACAGAAGTGAAATTGAATTGAACACTCCCATGAAGTCCTGCATTCACAATAGTACAAAAACAAAATCTAGGTATTATGTATTTCTCATGGTTTCAGACTCCCTTCAGTAGTATTGTCAGAAAAAAAACATCTTATATAAACAGCAAAACAAATCCCCAAGTGAAGGAAACACGTTCAAATAAAGAATGCAGATGAGTAAAAAACGATCGATTTTATTCCAATACTTGACAGTAATATGGTAAGCGCTTTCACAATAATTCAATATTGCTTCATCAGACCAGGAGTAACAACTAACATAAATCCTTATATAACATTGCTAGGCCTCAAACTTCAAAGTAACCACTCAGAAGCCAACAAGCCAAAATTAATTACAATTTAAAGACAAAGTTGTTAATTTCTACTCAAGGTTAAATGTGCAATGCATTTCAATACCATTTGTAACTTCAAAGCAAATTTCCCTATAGTTCAAATTTTGTTTACAAAATCTATAAATAGATAATAATAAATATATAAGTAATTAAAATAAAAATAAGAATATATATATAAAAGAATATGAATGTATGCAAAAGCACACACATATCAAATATATACATAATAACTAAAAATATATCTAATATTTAAATGTGAGTATATATGTGCAATTCATATCAGATATAAATATGAATATGGTATACACATTTACAAACATTATACTATATAATTCATCCATTATTTTTAAAAATCATCTGAACACTGGAACAAATACATGTGCATGATCTGCATAACTTAACACATCCTTGCATAGGACAACTACATATATAAATGCTACAAGCCCTTCCTATACTTATTGACCCTTCAAGACTTCAGAACAGGTTTCAATGGGACACTGTCATTCAGACTGTGTCCTCTATGAGCACCCAAATGTAAAATCCACTGCAGTTCTAATGTTTCTGTTCTATTAACAATATCTCCCATTCTTATATTTTCATCCACTGTTTGCAATACTTGAAATAAAAATGTGTGTTGTAGTCCTTCTTTCAAACAATGTTTCGCTAGCGCACTATATTCTAGACCTTTATTAGTGCAATATATATGATCCCTGATACGTTCTCTAAGACGTCTATTTGTTTTGCCTATATAGAATTTAAAACAGCAGATACAATGCGCACAATATATTACATTCCTTGTATTGCAATCAGCTTGACTTCTTAATTCCCAGAGTTTTCTTGTTTCAGGGTATCTAAAAAATCAAGACTCATCTATATGTTGACACTGTGCACATTTCCCACATTTTCATGTCCCATTATATATTACACGATGAGAGAGAAGTTATATTAGTATTTCATAAATGGAAAATCAGTAACAATGGAAAATGTAACATCAATAATTTTGTTTTCCACTGAAGTTAACCAAATATGGCATTAATTATTTTTTATATTTTTAAAGAGAACAAGATAAAATTCAAAACTTATACACATACCTCTCAACTGTCCAGATTTTTGCCTCATATTGTTGGTATGTTCTTCATAAAATTTGCAGTTTTCTGGGAAATCACTGATAACTAAAGTCTCGAAATAATGGCATTCATTTGAGTATCACACTTCATACTCTTCAGAAAATATATGCTAATGAAAAACCTGTTATTCTAACAACTTTTTAAATTTATAGGAACAATATTTAAAATCTGGCCCTAATGTTTTGTACAGATTTCTTGTGTTTAGAGGTTGAGAGGTATGTTGTATGCCATTTTGAGTTAACAAATGATTGTAGAACTGCATTTTAACAGTCGTACTGCCAATAGTTTTCTTCTCACTCCTGCTATACTGACATTACCAACCTCATTCAAACACAGAATTCCATACAAATCTTGAAAAGCCATTTTAATGTTTAGGTATACAGACTGCAGCAAATGAGTATGACACCAGAGTCATTTGTTGTTCTTCCATTTGTAGGGAGATTCATTTTTATTTTAACAAGGACTACTAAGAAAAGCTTGCTGCAGTCTCCAATTCATTGATGTCATCAAGGCCAATGAATACAGTACTTTTCTGGCCAATTCCCTTCCCAAACTGACATCACCACAACCATCCTAAAAATTCACCCATGCTGTGATGTCACAGCTCCCTGGTCCTTTCCATACCCATACAGAAAGTAAAGACTAGAGCAAGGAAACAGCAGATGAGACAAGTTTCCTACTGTGAGCTGTCAATCACAAGAGATAACAACTCAAATTACCCTTAGCACTTTAACAGCTAGGGAAGTTATTTGTCAAGGGGAATGGGAGATGAGTCGAAGTACAATGGTACAATTCTGGCTTCACAAAAGACTGCAATTTAGCCATTCTAAAAAGAAACAGTAGTGTAAAGCACTTTGAAAACCTGTTCTGTGGCATTTGTACTGTTTGTGTTTTAAGTAGTCATTGAACAGCATGAAATGTTAATTAAAACTAACTGACTGAAAGACAGCAGTGTATGTATGTAAAATCAATGCAGTGACAGAAGCTTTAGGAAGAAAGAGGTCTGAGTGATGTATTTTTTTACAGACAAGCACTGCATTGTGGGATACCTAGAAGCAGCCTAAACAATCAGGATCACTATCCAAAAACTTGTTAATGATTTCACTCTACAAACTAACAAACGTATAATTGGCAACATAAACAACAACACACTCTCTAATCACTCCCCCCACATCAATTGTAATTCCAACAAAAACCCATCCACTCCTCTATTTACATTACAACCAGTACCCACCTCTCTAGTTTGTAAACTGCTCTCAAAACAAAAACCATGCTCCACTACTTCCGATGGCCTTCCAGCTGAATACCTAAAACTTGCAGCAGATTCTATAGCTCTTCCAATTAGCATTCTCATTAACCGATCAGTCTCTGAAGCATATTTCCCACAAAACATACGAACAACTCAATTATTACTCCCCTTCACAAAGGCAGTAACACCAGTGATCTATCTAACTACCAGCCCATCTCCATACTTTCACCTCTATCTAAAATTTTATGAAAGTGTATTCATTCTCAATTGCTAAAACATCTCATAGACAATAACCTACTCGCACCCACCCAACATGGTTTTCGGCTAGCACACAGCACAACAACAGCCTTACTGTCATTTAACAACACTGTATAAAAAGCTCTTGATGCAGGCCTACTAACATCAGTAATTCTACTAGACCTATCAAAAGCTTTTGATGCAGTGTCCCACTCAAAACTACTTTTACAACTTGAGGCCATAAACTGCTTCCCACACACACTATCCTGGTTCCATAACTATCTACACAACAGAAAATAATATGTTAGATGGCAAAGTAAGCAATCCAATTAACTACCCAACAACACAGGCATTCCCTAAGAGTCTGTTCTTGGGCCCTTGCTTTTTAACATATTTATTAATAATCTCCATAAAGCATCCTGCAAAGTGCACTCATTCAATACATAGGTGATTCGACAATAATTACATCCTCTAACAACATCTCAGATCTCCTAAAGTTAACACAAAATGCATTTACACTCATCGAATCTTGCTTTACGAAGCTCAACTGCTACTTAATCCGAAAAAATCTAAACTTTCACTCTTCACAACCAAACCTCTAACTCTAGACTTTAAAATATTCTCTCAAAACAATACAGGAATTGAATTTGTAAAAACAGCCAAACTACTTGGCATCACAATTGATGACAAACTATCCTTTGAGAATCATATACTCAACTCAGTCAAAAAGACCTATTTTAAGCTTGCCAAACTCTATAGGCATAAACTCTATTTGGACAAGTCTACCAAGTTGAAACTAGCTAATAGTCTACTTCTACCCTCCCTCCTCTATGGTTGCCCCATTTCCACTAACCTCCATACATCCCTCCTGAACAAACTGCAGTTGTGCTACTATAAAATTGCCAAGTTTGTCTCCAACATGCCAACTGGCACACAATATTGCCTGGCCATTAAATCTATAAATTGGTTTGAGTTCCCTCATTACCTACATTACCCCCAACTTACTCTCACCCACAAACTAAAAAATAATCCAAACTTCTGCCCATCCCTTCAAACTATAATACAAACACACACCCCTACTCGGCATCTTAGGTCCTCTAACAAACAACTCTTAACCATAACTAAACCCAACAAAAGAGCTGGACAATGTCTCTATTCCCATGCCATTGCTAAACTTTGGAATGCGCTCTCTCTCTCTTAGTCAACTAAATTTTTTAAAAACATTTAAATTTGCACTAAAAGAACACTATCTCAATAACCTTGTCTGTTCTTGTCATATAATTAAATCACCTTAAATGTATTGGCCACTATACACTACGAATACTTTTACTAACTTAATATAGTTGCAATTTAAACTATCTGTCTTCGTATCCAATCTCTCTTGCTTTTTTTATTTCTGTGGCTGAATAAACATAATTGATTAAACAGTATTTTTACTTATGAGAATATACAAACAGAATTACTAAAAATCTAACACACTGGGTTTATTTTTCTTGCATTGTATATCTCTAAATATGTATTTGTCTTGTATATCTACTTCAATTTGTATTGTGTAAAAACTTTCTTGACTTTCAAAGTTAAGATGATGTTATGTAAAACGTTCTGTGCTTGCATTGAGCTTTTCTCCCCGGGCCTCCACTGAAAATGGGCCATTGGCCCAGTGGACTTTGCCAGTTAGCAAATGTCAATAAATAAATTAATAAGATGCTAGAGCCCCATGTAGTCAGACTCAGAAATTAGATATAAAATATTTAAAAACCTGTAAATAGTCTCAGAGTGGTGTTAAAAATGTAGGAAACAGTAAACCATGATGAAATAAACATGCTTTTTTTTTAGTCTGTGGGTGCGGTTCTCTTTTAAAGAAGAAATTTTAAAGTTGTTTTTTTTTCATGGGAATAGGATTTGTGAAAAAAGAGAAGTAATTTAGTTTGTTTGGGGAGATTTAGTAGCAGGTGATTATCCTGTAGCCAACTTTCAACAGAGATAAAGGCTTCAAAAACAGACAAAGACTTCCAGAATATCACAACAAGCCACAAGAACTGCAACTTAAACTGAGCGTAAATGACAATTTATTTTCCACTTTCATCATTAGACTTCATCAGAAAACAATACATTCAACAATAAAATACTTTCAGTTTAAAAATATCTGTAAACCAATAGAAAATACTTCTTCATCCCACAATTAAGTGACATCACAAACTCAACTGTTAAAGACATACACTTCTGTTAAAAAATATCTGTTCAAGTGAACCCTGCAGTTCTTTAAAAAAACATTTGAGGTTTACATCATTCAACCATGGTGCTTTGTCAGAGTTTAACCTAATCTGCCACAGTGCTTCTTTGTGTTCCAACTCTGTCTTAAAATCCTCACCCCTTATATGAAGTGTTTCCTGTTCCAGAACTGAAAACAGAAACTTATTATAGTTAGGACACTTCAAAGTGTGTTTAAAAATTGTGTTTCTACCATCCTTCTTTTTTATGCTGTAGTAGTGCTCTTTGATCCTGGCGCAGAGAACCCAGGTGGTCATCCCAATACAAAATGCAGTACAAAGAGAACATAACCCAATGTACACCACATCTTTGGTTTTACAGTTAAAATACACTGCAAATACAAGGAAGCCAGTAAATTGTAGCATTCAATATTTAATTGCTTAAATATCCATGTAAAAACATGAAAAAGGAAACAGTAACAGACCGGTTTCAGCTATAAAAAAAATACATAGCCTTCATCAGTGTAATAAAGAACATTAATACAAATGCTTCCTTTTATAATCTAACCTGTGAGTGAGGCTTCGGCTGACTGGTCAATCATAAATATTCATTAAGCCCTGGTGGAAATAAACCACCCAACTTTGATAATCCATTTATTTTCTTTGTTGTTTAGTATTTGGTGCCATCCAGCTTTGTTGGTCCTGTTTTTACATGGATATTTAAGCTATTAAATATTGAATTGTACAGTTTGCTGGCTCCCTTATATTTGCAGTGCAGTTTGTCCTTATGGAGACGTGCAGTTGCCGTACCTGCAGGGACTGCTATTGCAGTGCAATTTGTCCTTTTGGAGACGTGCAGTTGCCGTACCTGCAGGGACTGCTATTGCAGTGCAATTCGTCCTTTTGGAGACGTGCAGTTGCCGCACCTGCAGGAACTGCTATGTTTTATTTTGATTCTCCTTTCCTCTGCTATTGGCCTGTGGCATGCTGTGTATTTGGAACAGCATCACCTTTTGAGGATTTGTGGTGGTCTTATCTACAGCCAGTGAGGTCTATTTGGCTACTTGTGCTTATTTTTCTTTATGTGGGATTATATTGCGCCATCCGGTCCTGCTCTACACCATTTGGTCAGCATTATGAGCAAATTTGTGAACAGTCCACCAGGTTTATAGCTCGTTCGGCTCTTTGGGTGTTTCAGATACAGCAATGTGAAGAAGAGATCTGGATATACTGTGTTTCTACATGCTGCAAGTGTTTTGTGAACTGTGTTGAGCACCGAGTGTTTTTTCTTGATTATTCTTGTGTTTGGATGTATTATCTTCTTCAAGGGACATGTTGGATGGTGGGAACACACATTTTTGGAGCCTATTATGGGTAGATGTATTTTGTTTTTTAAAAAATTTGTTGATGACTTGTTTTTCATTTTAGGAGGTAAACTCAACCAGATGAAAGCATTTATAGATTGTTTGAATTCTGGTTCTGAGTTTCTAAAATTTACTTTAGGTGACGTGAGTTTAAAGGTTAACTTTTTGGACGTCACTTTAGAATGGGTTAAGGTACTGAAGAGATTTGTAAGCAAGATTCATCGTAAAAAAAACTTTTACTAACAGTTACATACACTATAAAAGCTTTCATCCACAATTTATGAAAGACAACATTCTCAAAGGCCAATACATCAGGGTCAGTTGAATGACTAGTGAAGACAGTGATTTTATTAATGAAATAGATTTTATTTGTTCACTTTTTTTGGAAAGAGGTTACCATGAAGACAAATTAAGAAGTACAGCTAAGTATGTCATGGACAATCGGATGTCACTCTACCCGCCTATATTACAAGTTCCTTATAGTGGCTCCAGAGTTTTGAATAAGTCCAACAAAGAAATATTTTGTAATTTGAACATGGCTTTGGATAGTGGATTGATAAGAGACATTATACAGGACAACTGGAAAATTTTAGAGGGTAATCAGGACCTTTTTGCGACGGTTGTTCCCCACCCTCATTTTGTGTATAAAAATCACCATAATTTAAAATTATTATTTGAGAGGGTGAAAAAACAGAGAAAAGGATTATTTTGCACACAAATAAACCATTTGGTATGCACAAATGTGGAAGTTGTACCGTTTGCAGGTACATATTAGAGGGACCTTTCTTAAATTTGCCCCATTTGCCACTCACTATTCCAGTGTCTGGTTATTTTAACTGTAAAACCAAAGGTGTGGTGTACATTGGATTATGTTCTCATTGTACTGCATTTTACATTGGGATGACCACCCGGGTTCTCTGCGCCAGGATCAAAGAGCACTAATATAGCATAAAAAAGAAGGATGGTAGAAACGCGTTTTTTTTAAACACACTTTGAAGTGTCCTAACTATAATACGTTTCTGTTTTCAGTTCTGGAACAGGGAACACTTCATATAAGGGGTGGGGATTTTAAGACAGAGTTGGAACAAATAGCACTGTAGCAGATTATGTTAAACTCTGACAAAGCACGAGGGTTGAATGATGTTGTTAACCTCAAGTGTTTCTTTAAAGAACTGCAGGGTTCACTTGAACAGATAGTTTTTAACAGGTGTATGTCTTTAACAGTTGAGTTTGTGATGTCACCTAATTGTGGGATGAAAAAGTATTTTCTATTGGTTTACAGATATTTTTAAACTGGAAGTTTTTTATTGTTGAATGTATTGTTTTCTGTTGAAGTCTAATGATGAAAGCGGAAAATAAATTGCCGTTTACTCTAAAATGTGTGCTTCTTGCTCTCAGTTTAAGTTCCACTTCTTGTGGCTAAAGATAAAGGCTTCCAGAATAATTCTTTGAAGATGTATGAGGTTATCTGAAGTGCATATTAGGGTAGAATCATCAGCAGATTGTATGAGGGAAGCTTGCTGAGAGGATTTATGTAGATGCTAGTGAATATATTGAAGAGTAAAGAGCCAAGAATGGAGTCCTGTGGTACATCAGTATTGACAGGAAGGAAGGGAGAAAAGGTGGAGAGCCATTTAATAAACTGGTATCTATCGGTTAAGTAGTTGTTAAACCATAGTAGTGTGGATTGTGATAGCCTGAGGGAAGACAGTTGACAGAGGTGGTTTTGGTGAATGAATAGATGGAAATCTTTACAGAGATCAAGAAAAGCAGAGGAAATCAGTCTGCCTTTGTCTCTGGCTTAGTTAATAGTATCTGTGAAGGTTAATAAGGTCATGGTAGTGCTATGGAAGGGTCTAAAACCATGCTGTGTCTAGGTCAGGAGCTTTTCCTGAAGTATGTATTCAAGTAGTTGTTTGTGAATGCACTTCTCCAGAAGTTTTAACAAAGGAGATAATATGGCAATAGGTTTGAAATTGGTTATATCAGATAAGGTTCCTCCTTTATGCAGGGGGATGATGAAGAATGTTGTTTCCATAAAGATGGAATATATGAGTCCTTGATAGATCTATTAATTAGGATAGACACATGATAGGCTATAGAACTGGCACCTAGCTTGAGGTATTCTATTGGGAGATTATCTGCTGAAGGAGAACAGGGTTTCAGTTTAAGAAGTAGTCGTTTGATGTAGGAGGTCTGAATGGGTTTTAGGGTGAAATAGGGACATCTGCTGTCTGAGGAGAGGGAATGTTAAGATTGTTAGGTGGAAAATCTTCAGTAAGGGCTTTAATGCTTTCCATAAAATGTGTGTTAATTTAAGCAGCTATTTCAGAAGGAGTAGTATTTGGGACAGGATTAGAAGTGGTGGTTGTTTCAGGATGGGTATATTATTAATAGAAGACCAGAATTTTTTTAGGGTTAGAACATTGATTTAGTATGGGGTTACTGTAGTGGATTTTCTTGTCTGTTTTAATCTGTCTTTTAGTATGGTTACATAATTCCTTTACGTGTTGTAGGTTTTGGAGAGATATATGTTTTAACCATTCCTTCCAAGCCCTCTTTCATTTATTAGATACTTGCTATGACTGGATAATCAAGGAGTTTGGTTATTCTTTGCAGGCTTTGCCCTAATTTGAGACAAATTTATTTTATGTTCTTTGTAGCATTTATAAATACTATAAAGGATAACAAACAATAGCTTATGTAAACAGTTTGTTATGGTAGACAATATTGTTTATTCAGCTGTAGCATGTAGTATATCTTTAAGAAGTAATCCAAAAACTCCAAGGAAAGGGTGCCACAGAACCAGGAACCAATAAAACCACAACAGGCACCCAAAGAGGCAGAAGGTAATAATAAAACACGAGCCTGTAGGTGTAAGCAGCAGCAGGTTTAATCACATAAACGCCACACAATACAAAGCGTTTTCGTCCACCAGACTTCCTCAGATGTAAAATGAAAGAATGAAGGCTGTGCCTGCTTATATACCCCTCCCAATCTAATTAGTAGTTAAAACAATTGTTTAATTGACACCAATTAAATCCTGTAACTAATTCTTTCATTTTACATCTGAGGAAGTCTGGTGGACAAAAACGCTTTGTATTGTGTGGCGTTTATGTGATTAAACCTGCTGCTGCTTAGACCTACAGGCTCTGTTTTATTATTACCTTCTGCCTCTTTGGGTGCCTGTTGTGGTTTTATTATATCTTTAAGAAGTAGACTTGTGTGCAGAAGTACAATGTAAAAAAAACAGGCAGGTAGAGTAGATAAGGGAACCAACTAAAGTAGATCAACAATAGTAAAAATAAAAACAGACGTGGTTCCACATGGCAGGAAATTATTGCAGAAGAAACTTTTTGCAATAAATTTCTTCTGCAATAATTTCCTGCCATGTGGAACCACTTCTGTTTTTATATGCAAAAGTGTCATGTGTGAAGGATGGCCTTCAATTTATGAGTAAACCTTTAAAGGCAGCAACATGCCTGTTGTCTGTGCTGTTTCAGTTTCTCATGCATAGAGTGGTATCTAACCCATTAATGTGCTTTTGAGGAATGTCAAATTCTGAGCCTGGAAGACCTAACATGGTATAAGAATGGGCAGAAATCTTGTGATTCCGAATTAATAATTTAATTTTTACATACAGACATCAGTCCCATAATGCATTTTCACAGGTTAATGCTTTTCCAGTTTGAATGTACTTTGCTTTTTATTCTCAATGATCTTGCTTGCAATGATGTGGTGAGCAAGTTCCATTTTTTGTTTTCATTTTTCCTCTACACTCCACACTGCAATTTTTTTCAGCCCTAGATCTGGCCTGTAGCACAAGAAATACTGAAAAATACATATTTTCTTTGAAATATGTGCATATCATTCAAATTTTAGTTTGTGGGGAGACTATCTTCAATTTTTAACTTTAGATAACAATGATGTAACTACCGACTGATCTAAAACTGCAGAAAAACCTCTGAGAAAACTGGAAGCCCGGGATTCAAAGATCTGAGCTACATCTCATTAAAACTGACCTCAGATACAAACCAAGAATAGTTAACTGGGCCATGTTTCTATTTTTCAGGCAAGAAAACCTTTAAAGTGTTTAGCACTTTTGTAGTATGAAATAATTAGAAAAGTAGTTTGGCAACACTGAAAGCTAAATTCCAGATATACTGTGAGCCAAAGGAGATTCTACCTTACATCAAATGTTTATTTTTGAGTACAAACCAGGGGATGCAAGAGATTGTAGAGCAATATGTGACTAATTTGAGACACAAGAAATCCGATTGTGAATTTGGAGAGCCATGTGATTTGTTAATTAGAGAAAGAATTGTGTGTAGCATATGTGATAGCTGCAGAAGAGATGGACTGTTAACAGAATTAAATCAAACACCAGAGAAAGACATTATGTATGTTGTTCACGCTAGATTTCAAATGTGCAGTTAAAATAACTAACTGGTTAATAGGTTCATAGGTGTGTAGTAGGCTGACAGCCCTAGAGCCTATATAAGCCTAGCTCAAGAAAATTCCCTGGCATCATGTCGCCCAATGTTAGTTCCCACTTGGTGGCATGGAAGTGCTTGAAAATTACACTGAAACTGGGCATAAGGAGAAAACCAAAGTTAAAAAATAAAAATAAGTAAGATTACACATTGTTATAGCACATATTGTCTAAGATGGTTCCTAGCAATTAATGATCAGTAAAGCAACAAACCAAGCATACTCAAGAAAAGAGGCAATGCAGGACACAAAAACAGACAAACAATCAAGTTTACAGGTTGTGTAAAGTTGTCCAGTATGTAAGATTGTGTATTAAGAGAAGAAAGCTGCATACTATAGTATTAATTTTCTTGAGACAGACAATGATATAATGATTGAAATATTTGTGGGCACTATGAAAATTACTTCTGTGCATGCAGTACAAGAAAATGTCAGAAAGAGGAATTCTGAAGCAAAAAATTAATATGATAGAGAGTCTGAAAGTATGAGTGAGAAAGACATCTGATCAGAGAGGTCATACATAAATCACAAATGTGTTTAAGCTTGATACGGGTACAGAGTATGGCATAATGCCTGAATCTATATTCAGACATTTGTCTCTAAACTGCAGGCTACATGAATCTGCATTTGCCTTATTTTGGACAAGAACAAGTTCATGTGCATCAAATTTACCTGAACCATGTCTATAAAGTAAAGTATGCAGGCAACTTTTTGAAGTAGTAATTCTGTAATCACAGTTAAAACAAGACAATATACTTCTGATCTCTCAAGATTATTCTCCAAAAAATGTGAGGAATTCATGTGGAAAAAAATGGAGGTCTATACTTTGGTGACAACTCAAAAGTTAGGATGCAGGTACTACAAAAATTTACAAGTTCACAGAAAAGGTGCACTGCATCACCTGGACTTGGGAACTCAGTGCTGCAGTTTCCAAAAATATGTGGCAAGAAGAGAATAGGAAGTATAAACACCGAAGAGGACCCGGACAGCCAAGTCAGCTTGCACTCATCCAGGACCTGCATGCAATCTGTCATTTTCTTCTTTTTTCTGCCTCAATACCTTTGTCAAAGAACTCCCGCTATAGCACAACCCATACTATATTTAGATAGTAATAACAACTCCATTCATTTGTAAAGAACAATCTTGCTAGCATTGTTCTCCTTGAGTGCATATTTCCTGTACTCCATATACTTAAAAAATATATCAGGACGGCAAATCAGTTCCTAGTTTCATGACTGGAGTGTTCAGCAATCCTACACAGCCTGACTTGTATATCTTCAGTTATGCACAGGCACCAAAGATTTTTCTTTCATTTTCACACTTGGTCAGATATGCTTTATTATACCCTCATATTTTTATTGCTTATTCACATAAAAAAAAGAAAAAGATTGCAGCATGTATGAAAGACGTTTCTTTGATATATTATAAGGGATTGGAAGAGTAATGGGCACAATTGTTCAAAAGAAAAAAAAATAATTTACTTTCACTGTATAGCTGCTATTTCTTTTTTAAGGTAAAAATAATTTAAGTGATTACTGACCACATTTTGACTTTTTTGTAGTTACCCATGTTCAATATATTGTAAGGGACAGGTGAGAGTAATAGGCACAAATATTTTACTTAACAGCCCATCACTACCATATAATTGCTATGTTATTTTTCTGTTAAAGTAACAAAAATAGTTTAAGCAGGTCAACTCTAACAGCATAGAGGGATAAAACCTGAGTACAGCCCAAGTGACTCAGATTTGATTAGTGGCTCATCACTTGATGGAGTTAGCAAGGGGGATAGGCATGCCCATCCTAGTGACTGGGGATAGCATAGCAGAACACATAGAGCCACAATTGATAATATGAAGTATGGCAACCCACAAGCAACCACTTTTAGGTCGCCTTCATTTGTAAGTGCATGTAACCATACACTTGTATGGAAAAGACATTGTGAGTACCAACACTAATAAGGATAGCTCATCTTTTTGCCCAGAGAGTGGGTTAAATCATACAAATGCCCTCATTTTTTGGGATGCAAGTAGGGAGATAAACAATTCTCATGGCTGCCTGTATGATGACACCTCCAGATATCTCTTACCCCCTGTACTTTACCGAGGTAATCTTGTAGTATATGGAGATGAACAGGCAGAGTCCCATTGGCAAGGCCTGATGGCTGGCAGACATGGAGGAAAAACATCTAGGCAAAAAAATAAAAAAGAAAAGCCTACGCACTCATTCAGCATTTCTGCAAATTATGTGTTGTGTAGGTTCCCTATCAGTTCAGCAAAAAATCAGTTCAGTGAATGGCATTTTCAGTGTACTTACATCAAACATGCTGTTCACGGAACTGTTCATACTGAGATTGTGGTACAGTGAGGATCAGGAAATTTGCCCTTTCCCCAGTGTAGTGTGATCTCAGAGTTAGTATATATAATTAGTGGGGGGTGTGGGGAATTTGATGAACAGCGTTTTCAATGAAATGCCGTTCATTGAATTGACCGTTCGATGTACTGATATAGACCTGTTTTGTAACGGATCCTGATTTTAGATGATACATTGCTACACCGTATACAGGCTGTAAATAACAAAAGAAACTGGGGAGTATACTAGACACAATTAGTTTACTAAAGAAGTGTTACTGATTATGAGGAAGCAGTGATTTAAGGATTGTAAGTACTTGCAGGTTTATTACTATGGCAGTCATGTGTCAGGCTTATTACTGCATCATTATAGAAAGTAAATGCATCATAATGAAAAATAATCATGTTAGCACATGTAGCAGCTTTGTAGCTGAAAATTTAAATACTTTTTGAGCTGTTTAATTAATAGTGGCATTTTTTTTGAAAATGTCTCATTTGAATGCTAGATGCTATACACAAGCAATATTTTGCACTTGCACAAGCCAACACAAAAAGGATGAGAAAGAGACTCTGCAAGGCTGAGAAAATTGTCTAAACACAACTGATTAAAGTCATTATCAAAAATAAATAAAGATAAAAAGGTTAAATAATGCATCTGCAACAGTCCCAGGAAAGGACATAGCTAAACGAAAGGTAGTAACAGAACACAGGGAAAGGATCTAGTGTTAATTATATCAGATTGTCTGAAGATGAGTGCGACAGAACAGCAAAGAACATGCCAGAATACTAGGATGGCTACGAGGAGGCACTGATAGTAAAACTTGTAGACTTAGCATTCTTCTTTGAATATGGACTAGACAGGACCGGTTTAGAAGATAGCCACAAAAATATGGGTAGTAAACACCAAACCCCTTATGAAAATAGAGTACAAGATCATAATACATTTTGCCTTGATGAATGAAAGCAAACAAGGGAGCTGGGAGATACAATTATATGCTGCAGAGGTACCGTAGAGTCCAAGTAGCTACCATCTGAAAAAAAAAGATATACAAGATAGCAAAGGAAACAATATGAAGATGCACTTTGGACAACTCACGATGGACACAAATATTACTTCACAAAAAAGGTGCTGTATGCTTGAAATAACCTACTCAAAGAAGTGTTGGAATTAGTCTAGTCAAGAAATATCAGTAACATTCAATCATGCATGTTACAGATGTAAGACCATTTGTAACCAGGAGGGTGTTATAAACAGAAATATGATACTGGCTAATCAAATTATCTGATTTATACAACACATAAAGCAATCGATATATTAGGTGAGCTAAGCATGCTTTACCTGCCATCAGATTTTATATTTATGATCTGGGGCAGGAAGCACTACTGCTGTTGATAAATTAATAATAATGAAATGGTGCTCTGGCTGTTGGTTGTAGTCATGGCTTCTTGGACTTTGTAGGGACTGGAAATTAGAAGCCTCAGGGGCAGAGGTGCTGAGGGGGTAATACTATAAGAAATGACAAGCTTTTTACACCCCAACTGAAAAATTATTTTACAGATTTATGTTTTGAATGTATACTACACAACCCCAAACCAGCCAGAGCTCTGGCAAGAGGACTGTGTAGAACTTTAGCATGATAGTCACAAAATGTAAAGACTTGGTTTTAGGATACATGTGGAGTGTAACTGGAGGGCAGAGCTGGCATAATGGTTAAGGTCTTTACCTCGCAGATATAAGGCACAGGATTTGATTCTAACTTCTATTTATTAGCCAAGCTTATAATAGTCTGCAGACTGATTACTTAGCATTTACCTATGAACGGTATTGCATGGTTCTTGGGGCTCTTCACTAATTAATGATTTAATTTCAGTTGAACTACTGACAGCACTATCTCACTCTTATTTATACTCATACATCATATATAGATCTTCCACCTGGTTGACAAATTATTTATGCTGTCTCTATTTCCATTCTTAGCAAGAACTGGCTGTTTCTTGCATATAGGAATGTTAATATGCTAGACACTCAGCTTCAATCTGTTTCACTCTAGAATGCATTTACTAGTGCAACCCATGAACATGACATGCCAAGAATTTTTAAAGCTGATCCAAATGCATTCATTCTGACATACAGCGCATGCCATTGCTTTGGTACTAACCTAATTAAGTCAGTCTTTTCATATACAGCACCTTACGGGAACAGGGTTATGGGAAAAGCAATCCATTTCATGCATAACCGTTCTTCCAATTTTTTCAAAAAAGGGGTCTGGATGTTACATAAAGAGCAGCCATCATCTTTATCTAAAGCCAATGTTCACACTGTCAGGTGGTTTTAGGCATATTATTTTCTTCAAATTAAATACAAAACTGATATTTCAGTAGTTAACATATACAATAGATTATTATAGCAATAACCCACGCCTGGGTGTGAGTAATGCTGGATTTACCCACGGTTGGTGTGGTTTGGTCACGAGGGCGAAGCCCGAGTGGCCAAACAAAGCCAACCGTGGGTAAATCCAGCATTACTCACACATAGAAGTGGGTTATTGCTATTATACAATGACATTACTTAAGAAAAACAATAATTACTTTTCTTAAATAATGGCATTGTATAATGGCTCCTTGCTACCCTTCCGCAGCTGTCTGGTATTCTGCGGCAGTTCTGATATACTGTGCATGCGTATGCCTACGCAGTACATCAGAGCTGTGGGCAAAAGCAACAGAGAAAGCAAAATCTCGGTTGCTTTTTACAAACTGTTTCGCTATGTTAAATGGGTTTAACATAGCGAGACAGCTTTAAAAAAAACAACAGAGAATCTCCGTTGCTTATTTTAAAGCTGTCTCGCTATATTAAACCCATTTAACATAGCAAGACAGTTTTGAAAAAAGCAACAGAGATGGCAAGATCTCCATTGCTTTTTACAAACTATTTCGCTATGTTAAATGGGTTTAACATAGCGAGACAGCTTTAAAAAAAGCAACAGAGAATCTCCGTTGCTTATTTTAAAGCTGTCTCGCTATGTTAAACCCATTTAACATAGTGAAACAGTTTTGAAAAAAGCAACGGAGAAAGCAAGATCTCTGTTGCTTTTTACAAACTGTTTTGCTATGTTAAATGGGTTTAACATAGTGAGACAGCTTTAAAAAAGTAACGGAGAATCTCCATTGCTTTTTTTAAAGCTGTCTCGCTATGTTAAACTCGTTTAACATAGTGAGACAGTGTTGCTGTAAGAGTTATAGTAATGGAAAAAGTCCGGGCGACTGGACGTTTTTCCATTACTATAACTCGGATTTACAAAGTGCATGCTGACCAATCAGCGTGCACATTTTTGAATATTAATGGGGGGGTCGTTGTATAATGCTCCTTCTTCAATCACCTAATTATATTGGTCACATAGAAAATTTTATTTTACTGTATTGATATCATGTACTATTATAGATTCATAGTTTCATAGGTAGGTACTAGGCTATCTGCCCAAAGGCATTTATAAGCCTAGCCGGAATGTGTTGGCTTTCGTCGCCCCCTTAGATTAGTTCCCTGTGCCTCTGTCTAGCACAGCCATTGAAGTGATCCCTGGGGTAAACTTTCTGTTTCCCATCCACTCGTCAAGGTTTCTCTTGAAGAGGGTTAGCGAGGAGCTCTGCTAATGTACATTGGAATCTTGTTCCAGAGCATGGGAAGTCTCTGGGACAGGAATCTATCCCTCCAGCACGTCCTATTTATTGTTGTGGTGAGGTATAGATCCCTGGAGCATGTGGCTCGAGGGGATATGGTTTTCTTTAGGTGGAGCATGTCCATCAATTCTGGGTTGAACATGGCCTTGTATGTCAGGCAGAGATCACCTCTGAGTAGGTGGTATGCAACCGAGTACAGCTGGAGTTTCTTCAGTCGAGCTGCATAGGGCATCTGCTTGAGGCCAGTGAACCTCTAGTGAGGAACTTCTGTGGTCTTTCCAGTTGTTGCAGGTGTCTTGTAAGGTACATTCGAAATGGGGCATTGTACTTTATGATGGGTCTGATGAATGATGCGTAGTGGGGCCCAATTACCTCTTTCAATCTGGATGCAAACCCTTTTGTGATTAGGTGGGCAACATAGAAGGATTTTCTAACCACTTTGGCAATGTGATTATCAAAGGAGAGTTTACTATCTACTTGGGTCCCAGATCCCTTATTATGTCTTCCGTATTTAGGGGGCTACCACCTATGTGGTAGTTTGCGGGTACTTTGTTTTTTCCCAAGGGAATGACTTTGCACTTCTTGGCATTTAGCTTGAGACCATGGTTTTGAGACCAGGTGTCTGTCTCAGTGAGACCCTTTTGGAGGATGTCTGTGTCAGCTGGAGAGTCAATTATAGCCCCTAGTTTGCAGTCGTCTGTGAACTTGGAGAGCCATAGTCCTCCTGTGCTTGGCTGTACCTCTGAGTAGTATATGCCAAACCGGAGGGGTCCTAGGACTGAGCCCTGGAAAATGCCACTTGTAACAGGTTTAGAGTCAGACCTAGCTCCTGCAACTCTTACCATGTGGGATCTGTCCATGAGCCAGTTGGCAACCCATCTCATGACATAGGGGTTTATGTTCAGGCTGGTCAGCTTGTCTATAATACCTGAGTGGAGAATAGTGTCGAAGGCCTTTGCAAGGTCTAGGTAGGCTGTGTGGACCACCTTTCCCTCATCTATAGCCTTGGTAACTGTCTCAAAGAAGTCCACCAGGTTTAGGAGGCATGATCTGCCCTTAACAAAGCCGAACTGGGTTAGGTCCAAAGTTTGGAGGTTTCCAATGTCCCTGTTAATGAGATCCATGATGATGTGCTCCATAGCTTTCCAGACCAAGCTAGTCAGGCTTATAGGGTGATAGTTCCTGGGGTCCGTTGTGGCTCCACCTATGTGGAGCTGAATAACCGTTGCTGTGCGCCACTCTGTGGGCACATAGCCTGTGGAGAGGCTGAGTTTAAACAGTGTGTTTAGGTGAGGGGTTAGTGCATCTTTGTGCTTGTGTAGGATGCAGCCTGGGACACCGTCCGGTCCCACTGATGCTGTGTTTTTTGCTTTGGAAAGGGCTGTTTTAAACTGAGTGTCTGTGATTTCCGGGGTACTACATTCTTCTGGTATAGTTATGGGCCCTTTTGGGGGTGAAGTTTGCAATGAACCTGTCTGTCAGGATGTTGGCTGTATCGGTCAGTTCAGTGTATTTTGTGCCATTCTGCAATAACTCTGAGCAGATCTGAGAATTGCCACTTAGATTCTTGACATAGCTAAAGAATGCCTTGTAGTTATCTCTGGAGCCCATGGCAATTTTTCTTTCAAAGCTAGCCTTGGATGATTTTATGAGGGAACATGGTTTCTTGCTGATACTGATCAGGGACGTCTTCCCTTCTTGGGATTTTACTCTTTTCTGTACTAGTTTCCTCCTTCTATTGTATAGCTTGTTCATGGCAGGGGTCCACCAGACTGGTTTCCTTTTCTTGGAGGAGTGAGTCTTGGTTTTGTTTGGGATAGCATGATCCATGCATTCTTGTAGGTGCCCGTAGAGTGCATTAGTAAAGGATTTTGCAGCTTGGACAACGTTATCCTTTAGCATAGGGGCTTTGAAACTTCCCACCTCGGTCTTAAGTAACGTGAAGTTTGCTTTTGAAAAGTTTTTCACGGTGGTTTCTTTGACCGGGGGTGGTGGCGGAATGTGGATATCCAGAGTGATTAGTTTATGGTCAGATCTAACCAGCGAGGGGTTGACCTCCGGTGTGGAACACCAGTCGCCCATGTTGGTGATGACCAGGTCCAATATGTTGTCACCTGTTGGTGGGGGTGTTAATCAATTGATCCAGGGCATTTGAGTTTATAAATTCTAGGAAATGTTGGGCCAGAAAGTTCGTGCCTGAGTAGTTCCCCAGTTAATGTTTGGATAATTTAAATCACCCAATATCAGGATGTTTGGTAGGACCTTTATGTTTCCCAGTGTTTCCAGGAATGCGGAGTGGGGGTCCTGGGACATGGTGGGTGATCTGTAGCAAACTATAATTTGAATAGCAGTTTTGCCCATTGTTAATTGCACGTGGATGATCTCTGAAGCATCGTGCTGTGCCACTAACCTGGAGGTGTGGGCATCCTTGATGAATATGGATACTCCTTCACCTTTTGTATTTCAGTCTGGGTTTTGTGGCCAAAATGTATGGTATACATTGTAGCCTGGTGGTGCTGGGGTGCTCTCTGGAGCCTTAAACCAGGTTTCTGTTACTGTACATATATCAATTTTCTCCATACTGAGGAGTGCCTCGAGTGTGTGCATTTTGAGGTTTAGACTTCTGGCATTGAGCAGCATTACCCTCAGTTTTTTGTTACTTGTGCTATTTATGGCAGTGGGTTTGTCTTTTGAGCCTTGCCTAAAAAAGGCACTATGGGGGTGGCAAGAGCCTTGGCCAGTATTCGAAAGCCTAAGGGTGACAGGTGCAAGCCATCTCTAACAAAGCAGCGTGGCTTATCGAGCATGTCATTCCAGGCTGACAGACACTGGATCCCGTTTGAATGACACCAGAAGCTTAGCCAGTTGTTGAAATTGATAATTTTTTCTATACACTGGTATAATTCTTGGTGAGGGCAGGATGCTACTCAGGGTTAGGGTCATACCAGCCTGGGCTACGTGATCAGAGAGCTCCTCCATGTCTCTTTTCATGTAGTCCAGGGAGGTACAGCTCAGGTCATTCACACCAACATGGACAATGACAGAGTCATATTTGTACTTGTTCTGGAGTGACCTGAGTGCTTATGTTATGTGGTGGATCCTGGCACCCAACAGGCAACTAACAGTAACCTTCCCCTTGTTCAGCCTAGTGAGTGGGACGTCAGTGTACCTGACTATAGAGTCACCTATTACTAGTGTGTTGGATATGTTATTTTGCCTTAAGGGCTGTGATTGTGTGGCACACTGTTTTTGTGAAGTATGTGTTTCATGGTTTGTGTTGGGGGGGGGTGGAGGTTGTTTGGATGTCTGCTTTGGAGGCCTCTGTTGCTTTTATAGATTTTTGTTTAGAGCCTCCGTGCATGTTTTTGTGCATTTATGTGTGTTTTTTTGCCAGTGCTGGTTTCATAGGTCTTTGTGAGACTGGTGGTGTGATGCAAGTAATTCCATTCTCCTCTTGACTGCCTGGTCCAGTCTTGGGTTGAGAGAGTTTAGCCTCCAGTTTGGCTGTATAATTGCATCTCTCGCATGTATTAGTGTTTGGTGGAAGGAGGAGAGGGTTGTCTGTGTACATGAGGCAATTGTAACATTGCCTCAAAATGCCCAAATTCAACAGCTGGACAGGAGAGTACACCTGAAACTGCCCTTTGGACATGCCTGGATAGGTACATTGAACTGTTTCACTGATTGACTGGTAAGATCGAATAGAGAGCCTTGTCCTTCTCTACAGTATAGGGCGGTCTAGTGCTAAGGTTTATTAGTGCTTGCTATGAGTTTTGGGCAAGTGCAGGGATGAGCAGTGAATGACTTGAGTGCTTAAGTTGAAGGTTTGTCTAGTTCCAAGGGAAAAATTGAAGAGTAGACTTTGCAGAGCTGGGAAGAGTTATACCCTAGCTAACCGGCGGTGCCCAGTGTGCAAAACCATGCAAATGCGGGTTTTATAGCAGGGAGATGAAAGAGATAAAAATTAGCCCAAATTGGCCAATAAACTACTAATTACTGGGCTGAAACCATTCCTCCAGGGACAGATAGGCTGCTCAAAGCTCCCTCTCTCACAGTGAACAGAGAAACTTCCTTCTATCCAAGTAAAGTATGTGTAAACACAGAAAGTTGTAACACAGCTCTAAATTCAGCAATAACCTGAAAACTGGACTAAACTAGCTTAGAAAGGCGGGAAAACAAGTATATTTTTTTACAGAAAATAAAGCAGATACAATCAAAAAATACTTTAAATGCACAGAAATGGCTATCACACTTGAATGTGTAGCCTACAACAGTTAAACAGGTAATTTAAAACACAAAAATGACTTTGTTAAAGTGCAGGCAGTAAAATAAGTACAATATGTAGCTGAAAAAAGCTCTTTAAATCACAGAAACTTTAGAAAATTGGTGTTTTAGGCGAAATTAGCTAGAGGCAGCAGGAAAATGCAGAAAAATGATACTTAATCACTCCAAAGTCTCTCTTTTGTCTCTCTGCTGCTGTAGAACTCTGCAGGGCACCAGACAGGAGCTTGCTGAGCTGTATACTAGCACAAAAACCTTGCAAATGCGGGTTTTATAGCAGGGAAATGAAAGAGATAAAAATTAGCCCAAAATGTCAATAAACTACTAATTACTGGTCTGAAACCATTCCTCCAGGGACAGATAGGCTGCTCAAAGCTCCCTCTCTCACAGTGAACAGAGAAACTTCCTTCTAGCCAAGTAAGGTACGGGCAAACACATAAAGTTGTAAACACAGCCCTAAATTCAGCACTAACCTGAAAACTGGACTAAACTAGCTTAGAAAGGTGGAAAAACAAGTATATATTTTTTGTTTTTGTTTTTTTCAGAAAATAAAGCAGATACAATAAAAAAAAACATGTTAAATGCACAGAAATGGCTATCACACTTGAGTGTGTAGCCTACAACAGTTAAACAGGTACTTTAAACGACTTTGTTAAAGTGCAGGCAGTAAAATAAGTACAACATGTAGCTGAAACAAGCTTTTTAAATCACAGAAACTCTAGAAAGTTGGCATTTTAGGTGGAATTAGCTAAAGGCAGCAAGAAAATGCAGAAAAATTATACTTACGCACTCCAAAGTCTCTCTTGTCTCTCTGCTGCTGTAGAACTCTGCAGGGCACCAGGCAGGAGCTTGCTGAGCTGTATACTAGCACAAAAACCTTGCAAATGTGAGTTTTATAGCAGGAAAATGAAAGAGATAGAAATTATCCCAAAATGGCCAATAAACTAATAATTTCTGAGCTGAAACCACTCCTCCAGAGACAGATAGGCTGCTCAAAGCTCCCACTCTCACAGTGAACAGAGAAACTTCCTTCTATCCAAGTAAAGTATGGGCAAACACAGAAACTTGTAACACAGCCCTGAATTCAGCACTAACCTGAAAACTGGACTAAACTAGCTTAGAAAGGCGGGAAAACAAGTATTTTTTTTTCAGAAAATAAAGCAGATACAATAAAAAAAATGCTTTAAATGCACAGAAATGGCTATCACACTTGAGTTTGTAGCCTACAACATTTAAACAGGTAATTTAAACACAAAAAAAAAACAACTTTGTTAAAGTGCAGGCAATAAAATAAGTACAATATGTAGCTGAAACAAACTTTTTAAATCACAGAAACTCTAGAAAATCAGCGTTTTAGGCGGAATTAGCTAAAGGCAGCAAGAAAATGCAGAAAAATGATACTTAATCACTCCAAAGTTTCTCTTTTGTCTCTCTGCTGCTGTAGAAATCTGCAGGGCACCAGGCAGGAGCTTGCTGAGCTGTATACTCATGGTTATGGTTAAAGTTTGGGTGTTTCCTAAAAGCAGGGTTCTTCTGGAGTGCCCTACTAGAATTATTTAGGTTCATAGGTTCATAGGTTCATACTAGGCTATCTGCCCGAGGGCATTTACAAGCCTAGCCCATAGTTTTGTGGCTTACGCCACCCCTTTAGTATGGGGAACTATACCCATTATTTTGCTGTGCCTCTGTTGAGCAGTGACACTGAGGTAATCCCTGGGGTATATCTGCGATCTCCCATCCATTGGTCAAGATTTCTCTTGAACAAGGCCAGCGAGGTGCTCTGCCTCACATATACCGGGATTTTATTCCACAGCATAGGGAGTCTTTGGGTGATGAATCTATCCCTCCAGCACGTCCTATTAATAGCCGTGTCGAGGTTTAAGTCTCCCGCCCTTGTGACTCTGACGGATCTAGATTTTTGAGGTGAAGCATATTCATCAAATCTGGGTTTGACATGGCCTTGTATGTTAGGCAAAGGTCACCTCTGAGCAAGCGGTGTTTACTGAATAGAGCTGGAGTTCTTTCAGTCGGGCAGCATAGGACAGATGTTTGAGACCCTTTATCCTTTTGGTGAGGAACTTTTGTGGCCTCTCCAGCTGCTGCAAGTGTCGGGTCAGATACATTCCGAATGGGGCATTGTACTCAATCATTGGTCTGATGAGTGATGAGTATAGGGAGACTATGACCTCCCTTGATCTAGATGAGAATCCCTTCATGATAAGGTGGGCAATGTAGAAGGTCTTCCTAACTACTTTAGCTACATGGGTGTTGAATGACAGACTACTATCAACCTGGGTCCCCAGGTCCCTGATAACTTCTTCTGTGCTCAGTGGATTGCCACCTATTTGGTAGCTAGGGGTAACCTTGTTTTTCGAAGGGTATGACTATGCATTTTTGGCATTTAACTTTAGGCCATGGCTCTGGCACCAGTTATCCGCTTCTGTGAGACCCTTCTGAAGGATATCTGTGTCAGATGTGTTTTCTACTATGGCCAGTTTGCAGTCATCTGAAAACTTTGTCAGCCATAACCCTCCTGTGTTTGCTTGTACTTTGGAAAAGTAGATGCCAAACAAGAGTGGGCCCAGGACTGAGCCCTGTGGTACACCACTTGTGACAGGCTTTGAGTCTGACATGGCGCCAGCAACTCTGACCCTGTGGGTTCTGTCACTCAGCCAGTTTGCAACCCATCTTGTGATGTATGGGTTAACATTTAAGCTGATGAGTTTTTCAATGATACCCGAGTGGGGTATTGTATCGAAGGCCTTCGCCAGATCGAGGTAGGCTGTATGGACTGCCTTTCCTCATCAATGGCTTTGGTGACTGTTTCAAAAAGTCAACCAAGTTTAGAAGGCATGATCTGCCTTTGACAAAGCCAAACTGGGATGGATCCAAAGTCTGCAAATTCCCTATGTCTTTATTTATGAGGTCCATTATGATCCTCTCCATGGCTTTGCAGATAAGGCTTGTCAAGCTAATGGGCCGGTAATTTCCAGGGTCGGTGGAGGCACCGCCTTTGTGAAGTGGGACCACAGTTGCAGTGCGCCACTCCCTGGGTACGTATCCAGAGGTAAGACTATGATTAAACAGCTGTCCTAGCTGTGGGTTTAATTCCTCGTTGAGTTCGTGGAGCACACAGCCGGGGACACCATCAGGTCCCATGGATGCTGTGTTTTTGGTTTGGAGAGAGCAGTTCTCACTTGGGCGTTGGAGATGCTTGGGGGGCTGCAATCGCTTGGTATAGATATCTCTCCTTTTGGGGGGGAGAAGTTTGCACTGAACCTGTCAGCCAGTATGTTGGCAATGTCTGTAGGATCAGTAATCTTCACATCATTTTGAACTAGTTCTGAGCATATCTGGGAGTTTCCTCCCAGGTTTCTAACATAGCTAAAGAAGGCCTTATGATTGTCTTTTGAGTCTTTAGCTATTTTTCTCTCAAAATTTGCTTTGGATGATTTTATGAGAGCTCTTAGTTTTTTACTTATAGTGATCAAGGGTGTCTTACCTTTTAAGGATTTTGCTCTATCTTGTAGTAGCTTCCTCCTTTTGTTGTAGAGTTTGTTTATGGCTGGGGTCCACCAGACTGGACGCTTGCCTTTGGTACAAAGAGTCTTTGTTTTGCTTGGGATTGCCTTATCCATGCAGTCCTGCAGGTGCTGGTAGAAGGCATTTGTAAATGATTCAGCGGCTTGAGTACTGTTTTCTGCCGGCTCGGGGCCTTAAAGGAGACCACACTAAGAAAAGAACAACATCTCAGTGCATAAACAAAACCTGGTATTATGATTTTTGGTTTCCCCTTGTTAGTTTTCTTCCTTTTCATTCTAAGCAGGATTGTTTTTTTCCTTACCTCTACTTGGTTTAGTTTCCCCTCTGTTAAATGCACTGCTCATTTTATTTAGTTATAAAAATGCACTTCTGTTTTGAATATATTAATTTCTCTTTTGGTTGACTACACAAAAAGGCACCTGCAAATCTGTAATATAAAGCTTCTTTAATGCATGAGATGTGTTGATAATTGAGAAACTCCTGAGAATCAAACTGAGAAGCTTTACTGTATTATATAGGAATGCAGCATAGAACACATACTCTGTGCTTCTTGAACACATACCTTGTTTTTGTAATAAGTGAAGCTGAAGAGAAAATATTCAGTTTAACGGTAAAAATTTTAAATTAGTCATAAGATAATATTACTTTTAGAGTTCTAGAGACTAAATTATTTGTTTGAGAGTTTTGTCGCCGTTTTTTTTCTCTGTTTCTCGTTGCACACACTGCAGCAGTTTGTGTTTGATTTCCACAACCTCCATTTGCTTGGTTGCTTTCTAACCCCGAGCAAGTCACTTAATCAGATGGTGCTCCCGGGCTGAGGATCAATGTGGATCAATGCTTTACCTCAATTAACAAACATATATTTATATATTTTTAGTTATATTTCTCACTCTTTCCCTCAAATGTTCTCTACACCACTTTCCTTCTTGCTCTCACAATTTTCTTCTCCCTGAAGTAAGCAGTTATATGATATAAATAAGTTTGCTTCTTGTTGGTAAACCTTCTTTTGTTTAAAGCAACAGAGTTTCAAGCTTGTTGACATTATTTTTAGCACTTTTTTATTTCCACCAAGTTAGAAACAGTCTGACGTTGGTGGCAACTCCATTAGACAGTAAGTAGTAGATGCTTTTCAACTGTCCCCACCTCACAGCGCCAGCATGCAATGGTCAAATGCATATACAAGTTATACATTGATGGAATCATGCCTATTGCTTCTTGCTTGAATATGGCCTATAATCAGTCTCATAGGATGACTTACTGGCATTTCCAGGTCTTCCCAAAAACAAAAAGCTGTTCATTCAATGTGATCAAAGAGAGCAGTTTCATAAGATGGCTTATTGGTGCACCCTGTGCTGCTGAAAAGCTAAAAGCTTATTCAGTGCAATCAAAGTGAGCAGAAACTGATATATGTTTACTACAAATAGTTGAACAACTTACAAATGTTATGTCACACATAACAAGGAATCTGTTGAGTGAATTGTATCTATGTACAAGTTAACAAAATAGTTTATTTGTATACCCAATTTCAGGACCACCTGGATAAAATAGGATTCTAATTTTTTCAATTGCTAAGTAAAACATGACTACATCTAATCATGTGTGCGCGCGCGCGTGTGTGTGTGTGTGTGTGTGTGTGTGTGTGTGTGTGTGTGTGTGTGTGTGTGTGTGTGTCTGTGTGTATGTAGCTCAATATTAGAGAATTGAAATATGACCGCTTATAAGTGTGATAATAAAAGAGTGACATTTCACTGAAGCATTTTTGCCACGAGAGCTTATCTACTCATATGTTTTATCAAACACACATTCATTTTTAACTGCTAGCCCATAGTCTTACTGTCATTGCAACACTTCATGTACATTATTTAAATGTTCCTTTTATATCTTCTGAACTATCAGTGAATCATGCCTGTAGTCAACAACACCTAAATACTTGAATAAAGAATGTTAATGTTCTCTAGATTCATCATAATATAATAGTTGTTGATAAGCATTGTCTAAATCTGTTTTATAAAAACACAATCCCACATTTAACATGGTCATCAGCTCCTCTACCTGAGGAAGCAGATATGTTTCAGTGCTTGCAGACTGATTAATGGCCAGTCTATAATTTCTACAAGTACACATTTCCTTTTACAACAGGAGCACAATGAATTGCATATCTGTTATGCCTTACTGGGCTAATAATACTGCATACATGTCGACCCATCAACAGCACTTTAAGTGTGTCCTGTGTAACCAACAAAAAAACAGTGAAATAAGTTTCACCGAACCTGAATAAAATGATAGTTGAAAGCATCAGCATGGTTGGTATAGTTATTGATAGTGTTAAGTGTGGAAGATGGTTAAGTTGTGTAATTGGGCTTGAGGTACTGCTTTTAGAGGACCAGAATATTTGGGGATTTTTGTAGTTATGTTTCAGGTCAGTATAGTATATATTTTTTTATCTAACTTAATTTGAGTTTTAGTTTAGTTTCTGAGATCTCTGAATTGTTGGAGATTTTTTTAATGTTTTATTGGATAGCTATATATTCCAGGCTCTGTCTCCAAGTCTCATAAGGTATTTTTTATTTCAAGACAACCAGCAAGCAGATTTGGACCTAACTCTCTTCTTCTGAGTGGAGCAAGTTCATTTAGGATGTTCAGGAAAGTAGAATTAAAAAGACCCAGTGCATAATCTAGTGGAATATATTTTACAGCATTCCAGATACAGCTGTGCACCTCTTAACGTCCGGGATAGGTTCAATCCCATAGAACATTAAGTGATACGGACATTAAGTGACCACTGTTTTCTTTACATTGTGCTTTTCTTAACTTCCTTCTGCACAACGTCCTACCGCATTTACGTCCGCTTAGTACAGTACAGATTTAAATGGGGTTGGGCTTTGTGTGGAAGAATGTTAAGTGGCACACAACCATATATATAGTCTTAGATGGGAAATTTGTGAGGTTACTTGGTACACTGAAATATGGCTGCTTTAGAATATTAGCTTGCTTTCTTATTATGTAGGTAGGGAGATGATCACTTAGGGTATCTGGAAGGTTACCTGAGGTAAAGATATTATGAGGCATAGAGGTAAGACTCCAGTTAACTTAGTCGTTTTGTTATAACAGGTGGGTGTGGTGATTAGCTGTAAGAGATCATAGAAATGTATTGATTTGTTAAGTGAGTTGGAGAGAGAGAGAGAGAGAGAGAGAGAGAGAGAGACAGACAGACAATATTAAAATCACCCAGTATGAATTTTTCTTGGGAGATGTTGGATGAGACCTAGCAGAAGTCTTCCACAGTAGAAACGTTATTGCCAAGTGGCAAATAATTGCCTACAATGGATAATGTCTTTTGGTTGAGTTTGAGGGTAGATATGAGAAATTTTGGCTTGTCAAATTGTGGAGGTTTTAGTGGTGAAGAGGTAAGCTGCAGAGAATTTTTGTATAGTATTGCAACTCCACCGGCCCTTTTATTTTGCATGTTTGTTCTTTAGTATATTATAGTTTGGGGGTAGAATTTCATTTTTCATTATCTCTTGTCCTTTCTTTTCTAGGTTTCATTTAGTACTACTATGTCTGGAGCATGTAGGTAAAGCCAGGCATGGAACTTTGGTATTTTGTTGTAGATGATTCCAACAGGCAAATAAGACAACTTGTCAATTCCTCCAAGAACCCGTTTGAGAGAAACCTAGCAAGTACTGTCAAGGATAACCATAAGGCCTTTTACAGTTAAGTGCGTAACATTAAAGGGTAGGACCCAAGCATGTGCAGAACTGGTGGCCAACAGTGTCACACACACTGACCCCACAGAGATAGCGAACCTGCCAGCGGATAAGTTTGGTGAAAATTTCACTCCCTTATTCCCTCCTACTTTGCAATAAACCCTCCCTCAAACTTCCCCCCACCTTACATATCTGAAGAGCAGGTCCTCAAAGCCCTGCCAAGGCAAAGAACACAGCCTCTATGGGACCAGATGGCATCCTAAGCTGTCTTCTAAATAGGCTAAAACATGAACTAGCATCACCACTAAGCATACTTTTCAATCATAGCCTAACCACAGGCTTTGTTTCTGTAGAATAGAGAACAGCTACAGTTATTCCACTTCACAAAGGTGGCCTAGCAACAGACCTGGGGAATTACAGATCCATAAGCCCGACCAGCCACATCCATAAGGCCATGGAACCCATAATTTTGGACCTCATAAATAAAGACATAAAGATGATCTCCAAATTCTGGATCCTACCCAATTCAGCTTCGTGAAGGTCAGATCCTGCCTGTTAAATCTGGTGGATTTTCTTTGAAAGTGTGACTAAGGCCATTGATGAAGGCAGATCTGTGCACATAGCATACCTCAACTTGGCAAAGACTGTCGACACAATCCCACATTCAGGCATTACCATTAAACTTGTCAAACTGAATGTAAACCCTTTCGTTGTAAGATGGGTTTCCACCTGGTTCACAAACTAGACACACACTGTCAAAGTGGGTGATGCCACATCAACCAGCTAACCTGTTACCAGTGGGGTGCCATAGGGGTCAGTGCTGAGCCCCCAACTGTTTGGTGTATACTTCTTATACGTTCAGGTCAAAACTAAAGGGTTGTGGCTGACCAAGTTTGCAGATGACTGCAAACTAGGTGTAATCACTGAATCCCCAAATGCTGTCAGTATACTCCAGGATTGTCTCACACAGATGAACATTTTCTGTATTAGTCATGGTCTCAAAGTGAATGCAAAGAAATGTATCATCATGCCCTTCAGCACAAACAGTGTCCCTTCACACTATAAAATCAAGAACAATACTCTAAGTACCCATGAAGTGGTAAGGGACCTGGGATCACAGGTTGCCCACAACCTTAACTTCGACCACCACGTGTCTACCATTGTAAGGAAAGCTTTCCACGTAGCTTACTTGATTAGCAAAGGCATTGCTTTGAGAGCAAAAGATGTTATAACCCCCTATACTCATCACTTATCCGGCCCATAATTGAGTATAACGCCTCATTCGGTATGTATTGTGCTAAGCACCTACAGGAATTAGAGAGACCTCAGAGGTTTCTAACAAAGAAGATCAAGAACCTCCAGCGTGTGCCTTACACAGACCAAGCAAAATCCCTGTCACTATACTCCATATCATGTAGACTTCTTAGGGGAGACTTATGCTTGGCCTACAGAGCAACCCAAGATCCAAAACTAATGAACTTGCTGCATATCCATTAATCAAATGGGTCTAGGGATACCTATTCCAGGGACTTAAATATGGCCTGTGACTTAAATAGGACATGCTGGAGGGACAGATTTATCTCCCAGCGACTGCCATATATTTTGGAACAGGCTACCAATTCATGTGAAACAGAGCACCTCTATGACACTGTTCAAGAGGAACCTGGATAAGTGGATGGGGCACCGTAAATTCTTACCGGAGATAGCACCCACAACTCTCCTGGACATGGGCAGTCATCACTAAATGCAATCTTGGATATTGACTAGTACATCTATAGTATTACATTGGGTTGAAACAGCTAGGCTTAAAATGACCTCTGGGTTGATAGCCTAGTAATCTCCTGTGATCCTATGATTTCCATGTCACTTTATCATTCATAATTAATGTAGACATAAATGGTTCATTCTGTTTCTGAAGACTAATGGTAATTTAGTGTCACTTTCACATACTTCTTCATATTTCCATAAATGGGTCAGTATTTTTACCTTGAAAATTATAACTTTTGTTCTCACCTTGTGACTGCACTTTACTGCAGTATAGTCATTTTATATAACAATTTTTTGACATGTGTAGCATTTAGTCTTGCTATAATTATAGACATGCAAAATATGATTTATACTGTTACATAAATAAAATATTTTGCAAGAGTTACCTGTACTTCAACCCTGCATATGGCACTAACGTTTACAGTTTTATTCAAAAGATAACTGAAGGCTATATTTTTATTTCAATTTGTAAACTTCAAAAGGCCATACTGACTTGAGTTTGACCCTAACTTAAAATGACAATAAAGCTCTACTGCTTCAAGGTATTATTATGACATTTTCAGAATAAGATCAGAATTTTATTGGATTTTGCTTTATCCAATAGCACTTGGAGAAAGCAGACTCTCAGGTGCGTGCACACCTATCAGAACAAGTAAAATAGATATATTTTACAATAACATATAATGACAAAAATATATTTTCCTAAGAAAAGAAGCATTTTTTGGTTCTTATTTCATAAGAACACACTAGCAATATGATTAAAATATATGCAGAGATTGTCAGCTTCAAAATTTGAAAGATGCACATATTTTTTGAAAACCAAATGTCTAAATATCATTAGTGATAATTTCTAGTTATAAAGGACCATATCTGTGTAAACATTTGACATATCATAGGAAATTTTTCAAAGTAATATATCATGATCCTCAAGTAAATAATGGCGCTTACCTGATAATTACCGGTTTGACCACACATATACAATTTCATATTCATGTAATGTACTTTACTGCACGAGTCAAAACTAGAAGAAGGATGGTCAGCTTCATGCAAATCACACAGCCAGCATAATCTGTTGTATTTATGTGTTGGGAGAAGTTTTTATTTATGTTTTGGTAGACATTTAGATCTTTAGGTTGAGTATTTGTTGAGTTGTTTGTCTTATGCAGGTACAAGAGTTCCTGCAAGGTTGGGTCTTTGATGCCACTGAATGTAAGACATTTATATCCTCATGAGAATTTCTATGAGACAGTGCACAGGGATAAGGTTTCAAGCCTCTCTTGGTATATAAGGGTTTTTAGACCACAAATCTTTTTAGTTGGGAAACTTTGGTGTTTTTCTGTCTGGAAATATGCCTGTCTAGGCACATGCCAAAAGAGGTATTGAACTCTATAATTGGTCTAATTAGGACAGATAAAAGATGGATAATATCATTTGATTGGGTTGAGATGCCTTTAGAAAAGAGTTGGGATAGACAGAAAAATTACTATATGGTGGTCAAAGGAGCCCATATGATAAGGTCACTGACTATTGTGTCCACTATAACACTGGCTATACTGCAACCTGTAAACATAAGTTTTAGTTTTTAACTTTCAAATGATACTTCCAACCACACACTTTATTAGTTTACTCCAGAATCTCAATGGGCTATACACTAAAATACTGCCCAACCAAGTGAACATAAAAAAGAAAATAACAATAAAGGATTGCACACATATTGAAATTAATTATGAAGTCACAAACTAGTTAAGGTGCCCGCGCACACTTATTTCATAACAAGCCCTTAATGGTAATAAATGCTTCAATACTGAATGCAGATGGGATTATCACTGCAATGAAAACTATACCTTTTTATTCAGCAAATATATCAAGGTACAAAAGTAATCTGTATTTTAGCTCCAGTTTAATACTTACATGGTCATTAAGATTCAAGGTACAAAAGTAAGACATTTATAAGCTGCTGTCAGAAGAAAAATTACTAGCCAAATAACTGTATGCCATCATGCCACCCATTTCTAATACTTAGAGATGAAAATGAAATACTGGTTAAGGATGGCTTCTCTCCAAATGCATTGGATATCTTGTAAAATAGTTTAATTTTTCAACACTAGTACTTGTTCACTTATGTTATTTTGCCAGAAATATGAAAGAAAAGTTTGTCAATGATGTTTGTAGTATGTATAAAGTCAGTAATGTGGTAAGACTCATACAGGTCAGTAACCCACGGACACACATACTTTTACCAACACTGTGTGACATGGAGTGCTAACATTTAAAAACTATAATGAAAAGTTATGCAGTTTAATTTTCATGGCATCAGTTTAGTTTATTCTACCACAGAGATGTGTTCTGAAGCAACTATCAGGCACAGGATGGGGAACTCACAATCAAGGAAGACATACGGTTAAGGTTGCACAAAAAAAAGAAAACTATTTGGGAAAATAAAATAAACTAATATCTTAAAAATACATAAATTTAAATAACGCCTAGCACCTAGCAAAACACACACACACACACACACACACACACACACACACACACACACACACACACACACACACACACACATATATATATATACACATACATATATCAAAAATCAAACATGCATACTGGAAAGTAATAAGAATTACAACATAAGTTCTGCATTATGGGAGAACCCTTCAAATGATGCTCTGTAGCTTTTCCCCAAAGGCATCTTCTCTGATTATACAAAAACAAGTGACCATAGTTCACAATCAGATGTAGCCATATCCTGATAGCATGTTATAATTTATAGATTCATAACAGATTACTAGGCTAACAGCTCAAAAGCCTTTACCAAACCTAGACAATTTTACCCAGATTTTACCCAATTTTCTATTTGTAGGGAAAAGATAACAAGGGTCAGCAAGTGGGATTCTGACAATTTTTACAGACTGCCTCTGTCCATTAGAAGTGAATCTGCTATTTCCCATCCATTGGTCCAGATTGCACTTAAAGATGGTCAAGAAAGGGCTCTGCTTTGTGTGAATAGAAAGCCTGCTCCAGAGGAGGGGCAATCTCAGTGGACACATATCTGCTCTCCAGCATGATCTATTCAAGCAAGAGATTGGGTTTAGGTCCTTTATCAGGTAACCCTTGTGCAGTTAGTTTTGTAAATATGCAACATTTCCTTCAGGTCTGGGTTAGAGAGTGCTTTGTAGGTCAGGCATAGATCACCCCTCAGTAATCGGTAGGAAAATGAATACAGTAATAGGGCTATTATTCAGTCCACATATAACATGTTGGTTGTACCCTGTTATTTTTTTGGTGAGAAACCTCTGAGGATGCTCCAACTGTTGCAGGTGCCTGTCGAGGTACATGCCATATAGTGCTAGTTCTCCAACTCAGAATGTGGCACAACATTTCAGCACCCCATACAGGTCATGCCACCACACACAGTTCACCTAATTTTGTTCTGTATCATGTTGCACATAAAATAACAACAAAACCATGTTAAAAGCAAACTCTAGAAAAATTCCACTGTATTATTCTAGTAATCAGAGTACTTTGCTAGACAGTTCTGACTGTACCACCTGTAATCTTGACAACAAAACCACTTACTGATTTCAATAATACATAATTTAATAATTTATTAAATAATAAATAAAGAGGTGCTTTTACACTGTATTTTAGCTATTTGCTCTGTGTACTGATGCCTGGTATGTCACCTGTTATATGGATCATCAGGAGTATTAAGCATTGTTATCAGCACACTAAGTCATCTCTTCTGATAGCAAATACCCATGTCCTTCACCTTCGAGGCTCTACTTTGTCTGCCTATGGTCTCGATGTGAGGTACTGCAGTCCTCACTGAATACTGCTGAGCCAAGACTTAGTCTAGCATACACTTTTCACAAACAACACATTTTTATGTGTGAACAGAACCTATCCATGTACTGTTTCTTTCAAACAAGTACTGACCACTTCACAAAGGAATGCAGCCACAGTTTCAGTGATATAATCAGATCAGCAACTGAGATGCACTGCTCTGGTGAGCTGTAGGCATAGCTGGAAAGGGACCAGACTCTAAACACTGTAATTTAAAGGTGTCATTTAGAACTTCGTGGCATCCTATTTTTTTACTTAAAACGTGTTATTTTCTTGCAAGTATGGAATAGTTGAGAGGTGTGCCCTGGGGTGCTTGCTGTACTACTTGCTCATCTTCTTTAATAGGGACACATTGGGATAGTTATGCATTCATTTATTTTTTAAATGCTATGTTCCATTGCTTGAAAAATAAATAAATGGGGAAAAGTGCCCTTAGAAGAACAGCACCCTAGGTGGATGCCTAGTTGGTCTCTGTGTAAGGCCAGACCTATATCTGATGTAAGACAACTCAGTAGAAATGTATTCTACACTATTACTGCATTCTGGATCATACAGGGTTACAGTCAGGGTTTTCAGTTTGTATGGTCTAGCACTGCTGGCCTCCCCCCAGAAACTCATACTGCCGCCCCCCACAGTCAACCATTCTGCCCCATCCTCAAATGCTGGTATAGGCCTGCAGATGTTGCACTGAATCTTAACTGGTACAATATAAAAACTGATTGTTAGAAACAAGTAATTTTTCATGCATTTAACACTAGCTATAGCACTGCTGCTACAGAAAAACTAATTATTAGAAACCAATCTTTTTTTTCCATTTAATTCAGTCTCCCTACATTTTAAATTAGTCATCCTTATTCATAATTATTTTATAAAAGTGAACCACTGGAACTGAAGACAAGTGACAGTCAACCACAGATCTCAACTTCTTCAGTTCATAAATAGGGACAAAGACCCCAAATCAAGGGCACGGTTTAAATATTGATATTACCAACTCAAAAGCTTAAAACCTAGGTATATACAAAATATGGGTCCACTTCTGAATCTCAAAATACTGAAATACTGAATTTCAGTATCTCGAGACCAGAAGAACTAAAGTTCACAAGCATGAAAAACCAAAACACCGATGTACAAAATACAGAAAACAACAAAACAAAAAATACCCAACCTTCCCTGACATAAAAACACAAAAACAACAACAACAAAAAACACATAACACTATTCTTCATTTAAGCGGGGGGCCAAGCCCCCCCGGCACCCCCCATGTGGGGGGCTGCTCCCCCACACTACTGTTACTTAAATATACCAGCTACGAGGTTGCACTACCACAAAAACAGCAACACACCTACAGTGGTGGCTGGTGACTTCAAATTAAAGGGGGGCTGCAGGAGACAGCTGAATGGGTGGGGCCAATGGGAAGGGCTGTGGCCAACTAGAAAGGGGTGGAGCTATGTTCAAAACAACAACAACTGGAACTTAAATTAAATACACTGCCCTGGGTGCCAAACCGTCACTATGAGAGTCCAATCAAGACAAAATGAAGTGTAAAAGAAAAAAATATTTCAATGCATTGGCTACATGACAACTTACTTAATATCTAGATGGAAACACAAAGGTTGTGAGGCATGAAAAAATAAATTGCTTTTTAAATACATTACTGGAATGCCAGTCAAAATCAAGTATAAAAAAAACAAGCAGCACTCAGCTCAAACCACTTCTCCTTGCACTGCAGTTCTAATTATAATTTATATTCAGCTTTATAAAATTACCAAGTAACATGCTGAAAGTAGAAATGTCTGTGATACCCCCACTTGTAAAAATGTTTCTTATCCAAAAAAGACCTGCTGCCTGACAACAACTATCTACTTGTTTCATGGAGAACACATGATCAAAGTAAAAAATGAACAGTGAACTAGAAATAAGCTCAAGATAAATTGCTTAAAGGATTACTACACAAGTTATGGACCACACATGATAGATTGGCATTCTGTTTAGTTTACGGGTAAAGCCTAAAAAGATAACTGCAAGTCTCCAACAAATTTAATGAGCTTCTGAAAATACTGTAATCCTGTCCTTTATTACAACTACTGTCATATGCATTTCAATACCTAAGGCTTATACGTTATCTAGTTATGTAAATATTCTCTGCATGGCAACAATGAAAACGCTTTCAAGGTTGGTAATTCTTTAACAGTATGCTTATTAAAGCTTACTTGCATCTTACAATCTTCGACAAGCTTACCTGATGGTCATTAAAGCATTGCTACTTTAATACAAAGCAACAGGGCACTGCAACAGCATGCATTTTCTAAATAATAAGAAGCATAAATCAACAGTATAAAAAAATGACAGAAAACCAGAACATTCTGCAAAATCAAGGACAGATGAAAAGCCACGGTCATACTTGTGGTCTATCTTGGATGAGAGAATACTCTGCACACTTACACTGCATAACTGCCCATTGTCTTGCTTGGACACATCTAGAGCCACTACAATGGGGAGTGGAGTGCAACAAGTAGGTCACAGTTTGAAATGTCTCTGGCAGATGGTGATGGCTCTGACACTCATACCTCTCAACCTCAGAGCAAGAAATCTGGACAAAGCCATACATGTGGGACACAGTCCCAAAAATAAAGACAATTTTTAAATATTGCTCTTATAAACTTAGAAAGATAATAGAATAGTAGTAGGTCTTGCATTAGTATGAATTTTTGAAGCGTATGAAATCTGAAACTCAAATGTCTGCCATTATTTTCTAACTTCAATCTTTAATGATTTGCTACTAACTTGCCAGAAAACCACAATTTTATGAAAAACAGACCAAATATGTTATGGAAAAATATAAAATTGCCACACAGTACAGCTGGGAACCTATCAAAGAAGGGACACCTTTTTAAAATTAGTACTGTTAACTTGAGCAGCTGACAAAATAAGAGCATCTATATGCATTTCTGAAATAAAAGTAATCTATAACTCTGATCATTACAGTTATTTTTAACTGTAAACCCTCCATGTTTTCTTCCAAAATTGCCATTTTGCAGAGGGATTGTTAGGGGGAGAGCAACATTTTGAGCCAAAATTGGAGACAGTTGAGAGGTTTGGATACTCCTAATTCTATAAAGCGATTTATTTGCACGTACCTCTCAACCTCTTAATGCAGGAAATCTGGATAAGGCCAAATATATTGGGGGAACATACAAACAGTACTAAAAAGACAGTTGACAGAATAACAGGTCTTGCTTTAGAATGCATTTTTCTGAAGGTTATGATGTCTGAAACTCAATGTCTCATTATTTAGTGTTCATTTCTAGATTTGGCAGAAAACCACACATTTTATGAGGAATAAACCAAATATAAGAAGCAAAAATCTATTCATTCTGCAAAATTCTGGACATTTGAAAGGTATAGTTCAGCTGTGGATGTCTGAGTTTGCTGCCCTCCCCCCCACCTCACAAAATCATGGTCGAATGGAGCATCCCCCCTGCAGCAATTCTAATGTCCCATTCCTTGGTTATTACGCTCCATTTGCCATAAACACTATAATGTGCATACTTGCTTTACTTCTGCGATGATATGGATTTCATTAAAAAGTTTTATTTTATATTTTACAGCATAAACCCTAATAGATATATGCTAAACAAAGCAATGCAGTCTCACAATGAAAATAGACTTAGCATTAAAACTTCTCTGCCCTTGAAACTCACTTTCATTGAAACAGCATTGAAACCCACATTCAAAGAAAATACATTTTGCCAGTGGCAGATAAAGATTAATTTTGGGCTGTTTTCAAATCATAGGCCCCTTGAACACAAAACATACACATGCTATTTGATACACCTTCCTGACTGTATTAAATTATATTCCTTGTACAATACAGTACAGTTGTTAGACAGCATTTTAAATTTATTGTTTTGAACATTTTTACAGTAAAAAATGAAACAAAATGCATGCACCAATAATGACAAAACTGCCCAATTCAGAACATTTCCATGATAAAAGTCTACTCAAACTTCTACAGTCCACCAGTATCAGTAAATATGCACGAACGCTGAAGAAGTAAAAGTCATCTAAATAATTCCACATTAAAGAAATCTGTTAACTAATGAAGAGGTTACTGCTAGCAAACAACTTTATATGTAATTGTTTCATCTACAAATAAAGTGCCTGTTGCCCTTGAGGAATAAATTGCCTATGTTGCATTAAAAAATGATAATGCTAGTAATATCACAATAGGGAATGGATGGCAAACTGATAACAGGTTCATAGTTATTAGTATCTTCACCAAAGAGGACTGCAGCATCCATCCCTTTACAACAGAGTACAATATCAGCAATAGATCTACCTACTGTGGAAGTAGAACCCACAGCCTTCTGCATCAAAAGCAAGTACACTACCTGTTGTGCTATTTACAATATAAGCAGACTTGGCATAAGCAGCACTAAACTTTTGTTCCCCTGCAGCTCACAGCTCCTTGTAAAATCTATTTGACACTCAGCTGTATCTCTGAACTTTGCAGCACAAGAAATCTGGAAAAAGCCAAAATTTATTTGGGGGAGGGGGGACAAAAGCCCACAAACCAGGGACACATTTTAAACATTGCTTGTATAATGTTGGAAAGTTGCTAGAATAAAATGCTTTGTTACCGCCATACATTTCACTGCCAGGTATTGAACCCAGGACCCTGTGCAAAACAGCCAGAGCAACATACCACTATGCCATATCATCTATTTTATGAAAGAAAGGAAGACTGAAACTTAAATGGCTACCATTTAGTGAATTCAGTTCTCACCATAGCTGTCAACATCTTAGCACAAAACACCTGAACAAAGCAAATAATGGGAGAATACAGCCCCCAAACATATTCAGTGAGTTCAGTTATCACCATAGCTTTCAAACTTGTCACAAATAACCTGGACGAAGCCAATAATGGGTGAATACAGTCCAAATAATAGGGACAAATACCCAGTGAGGACACCAGAGTAAACCCACACAATCACAGGGAGGACATGCAGACTCCACACAAAAGGCACCCCAGCCAAGAATCAAACCAGACAACCCATAGCTGTCAGGCAACACTGCTACCACTGCATTACTGGCTATGTTAAGTAAAGTAACAAAAAATAGAGAAACCACATATTTTATGAGGAACAGAACAAATATGAGGCAAAAATCTGCACATATTTTACAAATGGTGGTGGGCAGGAAATTCAGGCTCTTGTCACTTGAGCCCAAGGTACAGGTTCAAGCCTTATTCTCTACCCACCACCATGAAGCAACTGGGGCATTTTATGCACACACACACACACACACACACACACACACACACACACACACACACACACACACGTATTCATCCACTGCCAGAGATTCCAGAAAAAGCTCACTTAAGTAAAGTAAAACATAAAATGCTGTGGTCATGCTGAAATATTCAGTCAAAGAGCAGCAAGAATAAATAAAATAATGGGTTCAGCTTTGGGTTGCATGTAATCACCTGGAGGACATCTGATGACCAAAGATATTTATTGCAGTAAACAGTGAAATGGGGCTCAACTCCAGCCACTGAGACTGCTAAGAGAGCTTTGTTACTAGTATAGTAGGAGCACAAAAAAGACACGCACACACACACACACCTCTCACTAAAATAATTGTTGAGGTAAAATAATTGATTTCTGAGAATATCTGTTAAAAGTACACATCATTATAGCTGTTATCTTTCTGAAGCTTAACAAGCTCAAATCACAGAGCATTTTCCTTATTGATAAATAAAGCTTAAACACTGTGGTAAGCTCTCAAGCCCCATTGTACACACACACACACACACACACACACACACACACACACACACACACACACACACACACACACACACACACACACACCACAAATACATAAAGCTAACCAACATAAAATGTATATTTTATTAATTCTGCAAAGAAGAAAGCATTTCAATTACAGCATGACAATAACCCCAGGCTATTTTTGCAGTAGACTGGACATAAATTTAATGCACAATACTATCAGATATTTTAGATTCTACAAAACAAACCCACAAACTCTGAAAATTAAGCAGAATTCTCCAGATGTAAAAGCAAAGCACAAAAGCACAACCTTGTTAAAAGCATTTTTACAGCATACAAGCCTCCCTCCCCCAAGATGTAGAGACTGTACCACACACAAACACGCACACACACATATTCTATCTCTAAGATAGCTATAATCCTCCTATCACACTTAATTTCTTCTTGTTTTGGGACTCACACAATTAGTCTCAAACACACATTGGGAACCCACTATGAGAAGCTAGGAATGTCAATCTTTAGTCCCTTCTCTCACAACTTGTACAGTGACAGGAAGTCGGGAAATACAATCTTTTTAATCAGATTTAACTCCTAGGATATTTTAAAGTTCATAAAATACTTCCAAATAAACCATTTAAATAGTATAGGAAATTGCAAGAGAAAAAAACAACTGGAGCAAACAAAGTGAGGCCAGACACAACAGAAAGTCATATAAACCATTAGAACAATGCTTTCTAAAATAAAAAAAATGCATAACATTGAGAATTCAATAAGTTATGGTAAATGCCTGGAACATATATTTTCCATCTCCCCCACAGATCAAATAAGAACACAGTAAAAGAATCCCTAGTAATTACTTAATTTCAGCTAAAATATTAGATCACAAAACATTAACTCTAAATTATTGCTTCTCACAAAATCATATTATAAAATGTAAACACACACACACACACACACACACACACACACACACACACACACACACCCTGTTTCTGCAGCGATCACACAGTCGATCAGCTCTTCTGTAATGATCCTGCAGCCGGATCGGTCCTTCGGAATGGTCTGTGCATGCCATTGGGTTTCCTGTGATATTCTGTTGGCACACGCATGCCGTTGGGTCTCCTGCGAGATGTGAGGAGGCTGAAGCCTCCTGCTGTTGGTCCAGCCTGAAGGCTATGCAGTCCGGTGACCTTCCAGTTTGTGCGGTCGTCACCGCACAGACCTCTGGGCTGGAAGTGCGGCGTTTCCTGCCTTTCCTATCCGGACTGCCTAACAGAGCAGTCTGGAGCTCGGAATGCCTGAGCATGTGTGCTTAGAGTTCTGGTCTGCCTAACACAGCAGTCAGGAACTAAGCACGCATGCACAGAGTCCGAAAATTTTCATTTTTTTTAATATGTTCTACGGCGAGAATTGTTATTTATTTAATATGTTCTACAGCAAATGTATACAGGTGGGGGGACCCATTTTACAGGTGGACAGGCTGCAGTCCCGCAGTCCTATAGCATGAGCCGCCCCTGCACACCTACTTCTATGGACCCTACATTCCCATTACACACACACTTACACCCACAACAAACACACACACACTGCATATGTAAAACAATCACAACTCACAACACCTATACACACATCCTCACCTACCTACCCTAACCTACTCCTACAACTTCCAAAAACATTAAAAAAAACACATTCCTACCCAAAATCCTGAAATACTACGAATTTACCTGACTCTCTGAATGTAACCACACATCGACCGCCATCCTCAACTCCCAGAAACCACTACACCTTAAAGTGACAGTACACTAAAAAAAAACAAACCGCAGAATGCGTACTGCACATTCGGCAACCTCAGATTCAACAAAGTGCAGTTTCAAACAACTGCAACTTCAGCATTCTGGTCTCGAGCTACTGAAATTTGGTATGTCAGTATTTCGAGATTCAGAAGTGGACCCCAAAATATATAGTCTGAAGTAAAGAAGTGACTACAATGACTAATACTGCTTACTTATGATTTGCCATTGTCTCTCAAAAATCACT
This sequence comes from Protopterus annectens, assembly GCF_019279795.1. NCBI lineage: Eukaryota > Metazoa > Chordata > Ceratodontiformes > Protopteridae > Protopterus > Protopterus annectens. The sequence continues at coordinate 514,473,985 of NC_056730.1, read as the reverse complement.
CAATGAACACAGTCAGAGCAAGATTTTGAGCCCAAATCATAATTCTGCCCAGTCTCAAAAGTAGCAGCTCAGATATATTATTACAATACAGCTTGAAACATTCTCACTGGGCTGCCTTATCTTGTCTTTGTTTCTGTCTAGGCTTTATGAAATAGTTCAGATGAATAGGTTCATAAATTCTTACTAGGATATTGGCCTGTGAGGATCTTAAAAAGCCTATCCTTACATTCCCATGGTAGCTTTTAGGCCTTATATGTTTCATATGAATAAGGATATGTTGGGACGTTTACTTGATGCCCCTATCCATGAGGGACATGGTTGCTTAACCAGGTTTAAATTTGCAGTTTCCCATCCATTAATCCAAATTACTTTTGAATAGAGTAAGTATTTTGCTTTATGTGGAGTAAAAGTTGGTTTCATAGAAAAGGTATTCTCTGTAATACATACCCATACCTCCAATATGTTTTATTTATGTTGCAAAAGAGATTATGATCCCCTAAATGGGCATTCACACTATAACTGGGCTTGTAAATGTGAAATAGGTATGACAAGATATGGTCTGTTGAGGACCTATTTGTGAGAGAGATGTTGCCTCTTAGTAGCCTTTATGATACCAAGAAGAGGAACAAGGCTTTGACATGGTCTGCATAGTAGTGATTTAAGTCCTTGTTTTTTTTTTTTTTTTTTTTGTGGGAAAGCACTGTGGTCGCTCCAGTTGTGAAAAGAACTCTCAGCCACGTATCTCAAAGATTGGGTACAAAGCCAAAAGAAATAAGAGGAGGCAAGCCCCAAAATTAAGGACAGATTTTAAATATTCCCATTATATACATATAACATTGCCAAAATTAACATCCATTTTCTGAAAGCTATGAATTCTAAAGCTCTGCCACTAGTAATCACAGTCCACAATGATTTCCCAGAAACCATATATCTTATGAAGAACAGACCAAAATATGAGACAAACTTGGGGACAATCTGCAAATATATCCTGTATATTCTTGCAAGCTGGGGCCACATCATAAATACTCCTATGTACAGAATGGAGTTACTCTTTCACTCTCATTCTCTCACTCTGTCTGTCTAATTCTTATTAACCAAAACAATAGCCTCCACATAACAGACTTGGGTTGTATGCACCACTTTAAAGAAAAAGTAGCCAGAAATACACACAAATAGATTGTATATGCCAGTTTTTCATAGCAAATAAAACTAACCATAAAAATCAAATGTAAACATAGATTTTTATGTTCTTATTTCGTACATGCTAATTTCTTCGTTAAAAAATAGTCTTCAGAAACCTTCATAAAGGAAATATAGATTGTACATAGTTTCTTCCATTAAAAAGAGTAACCAGAAATTCTCACAGATAATTATTTAATACAAATATAGAGGGAAAGATTATTATTTAACAGAAAAACAGAAGGAAAAATTAGCTTTTGTCTGATGTCCTATGGGAGGAATGCAGCAAACAATTACCATGTTATAATTCACTCCCTTTACTACACCCCAATCCCATTTAAAATGGAGAAAAGGTGGTTGATGATGATGACTGTGCTTACCCTAAAGAAAACTAAACAACACTCACATATATAATACAAAGAAACAAGGAAGACATAGCTCTTAACAGCTTACCTCCTGAATCAGAGTCAAAACTAGAAATAATCTTGGACAATATGGGACACCTTTTAAAATAATATTAGTATTATTAACTTGAGCAGTTGGCTTGCAATAATCAGATAATGTAAATGAGCATGCATTTTCTAAAGTAAACCTTAACTCTAATTATTTCCTGTAATCTACCAACTCTTCTCTCAAATTCATCAATTTCAGGAGACACACAACATTTTTAAGCCAAAATCAAGGATATTTAAGGGGTATGATGGGAAGATTAAATTGTATCCAGCTCTCTCTGGGATATATGCAGCCAACAATTATTCTGCCATGGTACTACAATCTACTTATGTTTCTGAAAATGAAGAAAACGCAGCTGAAGAAACTGCACTGGTCAACAGTAATGTGCGGTTAATATTCAGTTCTGCACAAAAAAACTGCTGAGACCTCCCAACAACACTAAAACAAGCATCCAGCTAGTAAAGTGCAAATAGATCAGGAAGAGTGTCAACTCGTTATTAAGAAAATAATGAAAATAAATCCAGTGGATAAAGTAACATGGTGGCAATTCCATTTCAGAACCTAATCACATCTATAGAACAAAATTGTAAATAAGCAAGGGATGTCATCTATAGCAGTGGAAAATCAAAGCAGACCACCAATATAGCTACAGATTATACAAAATTACAGATCCTGACTTCCAAATCTTGCCCACTGCCAGTGTAAAGTACCTGCTGTATGCACACTACAGTTCCATGAAGTTGATAATTTTGTCAGCTGCCCTCTCCATCTTACTCTGTCAGTCTCTCTCTCTCACACACACACACACACACACACACACACACACACACACACACACACACACACACACAGAAAAAGTCATTGGCATTGTTTAGTCACATGGTCTTCCTCCTCCCAAGCAACAAGTCTTATCCAAATGTTCTCAAAAAGGCTTACTGCCAAATTCGGTTTCTGTATTTTTCTTTAAAGAAGCAAAAGAAGTGTTAATTTGGATGGATGCTTGCAGTAAGCATCTGATGATGTGAGGTAGTGCCAGCTATGTCAGAAGAAGGGCAGTCGATGTGTAACATATGCCAGCATAGCTAGCTGGTGTTTTGTAAAGAAGTATATGTCTTTTGTACATCAAACTGATTTGTACAGATGCTTGTGTTGGAAAATGTATTTTTAAAGCTGTTTGTGTTAAAAATGTACCAACGGTATGTCCTGCTGGATAGAAAAGAAAAATACATGTCTGTCAGGCTGTACGATTGTAACTGATTAAACGTATATATTGTAATAGAGGATGCTGGAAGAGAAAAGGTTAAGTTCAGCTCCAGCTAATTTTTAGAAAAATATCCTGAAATTAAATTACTTAATTCAGGCCATAAAGATCATATCTTACAGTTCTGGGTGTAGCCAGAGACAAAATGTCTGTGAAAACAAGGACTAGGAATCCTGCTGTATTGTCCTTAGCAGTGAACTAATTGCTACCCTGGAAGGGTGGAAGTGTTGAAATGGTTTTATGGCTTCCAGATGTTATAACACATCTTAGCAAAGCTCTATTTGTGTGTATGATAACACCTATGCATGAGATTCTGGTTCAGTTTCTAGTAAAAGGGATAGTATGGGAACCAGAAGTCAGATGACCAGATGTACGTGAAGATATTCTGTAATCCAGCACTGAAATGATGTTTTGATACTAGATGAGACAGAAGTCTCACTGCAGTCTGTCTTTGAATCCTGACATAGAAGGGTCACTCACCCACTTCATCTTGCCTTCCTTTTGTAAGTAACTGAGGAATAATAATTCTTTAGATCAGTCAGGAAAATACAGTGAGATTATTTAAGTACTATTTTTCTGTATCTGTGTGAATATATTAATCTGTGCTATTTTAACATTTCTTGTGATTGAAACTCTGGTGTTTATTGTAAATAAATATTTATTATTTTTATGTTCTTTTATTATTTATTATTAAATATATTTAAACTTTTCATTGTAGCTGGTCTTTTAGAGAATGTTTGAACCTTTGAGAATACTTATATTTATTGGGTGACACTGTGGCCACTCCTGGAAAGTTTATTGCATTGGTCAAACATTACCATTTGTATTAGTATTAATTTCACTCAGTACAATTGGGTACCCTTGTAATAGCCTTAGAGTAGCTGACTTTGGAGGGTCCTAGTAGCAGTATCTACCTTAGTCTAGGCAGAGGGGTACAGCTAATAAATCTATGCCAGCATTTCCCAGATGAGTGCGTGACAGTGTATGTATGTGTGTGTGTGTGTGTGTGTGTGTGTGTGTGTGTGTGTGTGTGTGTGTGTGTGTGTGTGTGTGTGTGTGTTCAAAGAGTTTGTGTCAGCTACTTGGAGCACTGGTTTCACAGAGAACATGGTAAAGGACTTGGCCTGGGACACTCAGCTGAGGATTCAACTCTATAGCTGTGCCAGTGGAAAGCATTACTGGGGACTTGGAGAAAGAGAGAGAGGAAAACCCAGAGCCAGACTGAGTGTATTCCCTGTGTGCTCTTAAGGGAAATTGTGCTTGGTGCAGAGAGCTGCATCTGGAAACACTGTATATACCTGTCTTTGTTCCAAGTGAATATCCCTCACTGGTGTCAGTGATGAGGATTCAGGCTCCTTGATTACTGGCCCAGAGGAGAGATTAATAATTAAAATTGTTTCTTTCTATCCTTCTTTCTTTCTCTCTTTTTTTTGTAGAAGAGATTTTTTTTACTTTGCTACCCCATGGCTGACTATATGTACACTATAGTATATATAAAAAGTCGAACTGCCACAGTAGAAGGAAAATTCCTTATTGCAAGGACAAAGTAAGCTCTTTCACGACCTTCCAGGTTGCTTCATCAGACTTGCTAAAACATTCCAAGCCTTCCTTGATATATATACTTTCAAAGTGACCAATCAGTTAAGAAAAACAATCAGATTCAATTAATTTAAAAATAGTAGAAAAAACATAAATAGACATAAAATTGTTAAAAACAGCTTGTTTGTTTTAGAGAATGTTTGAACCTTTGAGAATACTTATATTTATTTGGTGACAGTGTGGCCACTTCTGGAAGGTTTATTGCATTGGTCAAACACTACCATTTGTATTACTATTAATTTCGCTCATACAATTGGGTACTCTTGTAACAGCCTTAGAGTAGCTGACTTTGGAGTTCTGGTAGCAGTATCTACCTTAGAATGGGCAGAGGGGTATAGCTAGTAAATCTAAGCCAGCCTTTCCCAGGTGTGTGTGTGTGTGTGTGTGTGTGTGTGTGTGTGTGTGTGTGTGTGTGTGTGTGTGTGTGTGTGTGTGTGTGTGTGTGTGTGTGTGTGTGTGTGTATGTGTGTGTGTTCAAAGAGTTTGTGTGTCAGCTACTTGGAGCAGGGGCACAGAGCACTGGTTTCACAGAGAGCATGGTGAAGGACTTGGCCTGGGACACTTGGTTGAGGATTCAACTCTGTAGCTGTGCCAGTGGGGAGTATTACTGGGGACCTGGAGAGAGAGAGAGAGAGAGGAAAGCCCAGAGCCAGACTGAATGTGTTCCCTGTGTGCTCTTAAGGGAAATTGTGCTTGGTGCAGAGAGCTGCATCTGGAAACACTGTATATACCTGTCTTTGTTCCAAGTGAACATCCCTCACTGGTGTCAGTGATGAGGATTCAGGCTCCCTGATTAGTGGCCCAGAGGAGGGATTAATAGTTCAAACCTTTTCTTTCTTTCTTTCTCTTTTTTTTTTGTAGAAGAGAATTTTTTTACTTTGTTTGCTACCCCATGGCTGACTATATGTATGTTATAGTATGTATAAAAAGTCAAACTGCTACAGTAGAAGGAAAATTCTTTACTGCAAGGACAAAGTGAGTGCTTTCATGACCTTCCAGGTCGCTTCATCAGACTTGATATAACATTCCATGCCTTCCTTGATATATATATTTATATATATATATATATACTTTCAATGTGACCAATCAGTTAAGACAAACAATCAAATTCAATTAATTTTAAAAATAGTAGAAAAAAACATAAATAGACATAAAACGGTTAAAAACAGTATGCAAGTTCAAATGTGAATGCCTATAGAACCATGTAGAAGGGAATTAGTGCTTTAAGGGTCTTGCCTTTAAAAATGGTGTCAAAGAAACAGTTTCATTAATGCCTGGGGGTTTGTCTGCATTTAGCTGCAGAATCCATTTTTGCTCAGCCTCTTATGTTCTGTTTCTAATGTCACCCCCTCTGATATTTTCTTCCAGAACTTCTAAAACTAAAAATTTAAAAACATGGTGCATCCCTTCAGCTTCTACATGTTTAGCTAGGGCACTACTGTCCTTTTTGTTTACTATGTCCCTCATATGTTCTAAAATGCATTATTTGATCATTCTATTAGTCTTGCTCACATAAAAAATTTACAATATTGGCAAAAACTCAGGCTATGTTTCTAGTCCTGCAGTCTGAATAGAAATTAAATTCAATTATAAACTTTTGCTGTGGATGTACAAAAGTGCTACATGAGAAAATGTACTTACATGCTCTGCAGTTCCTTAACATATATGTGCCTATCCTATCTGATGCTTTCAGGGACTTATGTGTTTGGATTTTATAACATAATTGCCTTTTAAGTGATTTTTTGTTTGTAAATGAGAAGTGAGGTCCAGAGTCTATGACGCCTTCAAGTTACTTAGTGGCTAACAATATGTTCCAGTTCTTCCTAACTATATCACAAAATTGACTGACATCACTTGCATATGTAATGGGGAACCTGAGTTTCTCATCCGTGGAGTCAGTTTCAGGGTTATCTCTTGTAGTTTGTTCTGAGAAGTAAGGTCTACCCTTCCCTTGACATTCTTGATATACTCCTTCTATGGTGGTGTCTATTTCTGTCTGATTATGTCCTCTATCAAGTAGTTCTCCTCTTAACACTTCCATGGACCTCTCCAACTCATCATTTTTACTATGTAATCTTGAGGCTCTCAGGAACTGCCCTTTCATAACATTTTTGCTAACGTGTCTTGGATGCATGCTATTTTTATGTAATATGGAATTCTTTCTACTTGGTTTTCTATACAGGCTTAAGGAAATTGTGCTTGGTGCAGAGAGCTGCATCTGGAAACACTGTATATACCTGTCTTTGTTCCAAGTGAACATCCCTCACTGGTGTCAGTGATGAGGATTCAGACTCCCTGATTAGTGGCCCAGAGGAGGGATTAATAGTTCAAACCTTTTTTTTCTTTCTTTCTCTTTTTTTTGTAGAAGAGAATTTTTTTACTTTGTTTGCTACCCCATGGCTGACTATATGTATGTTATAGTATGTATAAAAAGTCAAACTGCTACAGTAGAAGGAAAATTCATTATTGCAAGGACAAAGTGAGTGCTTTCATGACCTTCCAGGTCGCTTCATCAGACTTGATATAACATTCCATGCCTTCCTTGATATATATATTTATATATATATATATACTTTCAATGTGACCAATCAGTTAAGACAAACAATCAGATTCAATTAATTTTAAAAATAGTAGAAAAAAACATAAATAGACATAAAACTGTTAAAAACAGTATGCAAGTTCAAATGTGAATGCCTATAGAACCATGTAGAAGGGAATTAGTGCTTTAAGGGTCTTGCCTTTAAAAATGGTTTCAAAGAAACAGTTTCATTAATGCCTGGGGGTTTGTCTGCATTTAGCTGCAGAATCCATTTTTGCTCAGCCTCTTCTGTTCTGTTTCTAATGTCACCCCCTCTGATATTTTCTTCCAGAACTTCTAAAACTAAAAATTTAAAAACATGGTGCATCCCTTCAGCTTCTACATGTTTAGCTAGGGCACTACTGTCCTTTTTGTTTACTATGTCCCTCATATGTTCTAAAATGCATTATTTGATCATTCTATTAGTCTTGCTCACATAAAAAACTTTGCAATATTGGCAAAAACTCAGGCTATGTTTCTAGTCCTGCAGTCTGAATAAAAATTAAATTCAATTATAAACTTTTGCTGTGGATGTACAAAAGTGCTACATGAGAAAATGTACTTACATGCTCTGCACTTCCTTAACATATATGTCCCTATCCTATCTGATGCTTTCAGGGACTTATGTGTTTGGATTTTATAACATAATTGCCTTTTAAGTGATTTTTTGTTTGTAAATGAGAAGTGAGGTCCAGAGTCTATGACGCCTTCAAGTTACTTAGTGGCTAACAATATGTTCCAGTTCATTTGAGTACTTACAGGTAAATTTTAAAAATGGTGTCGTTGTGTGTAGATATTCTAAGAACCTACCCGGCATCTCTATTGAGATTTCCCATAGAAAAAACATGTCATCCACAAAACGTGCATACCACAGAACATATTTGCTAAATTCATTACCCTATAATATAAATGTTTCTTCCCACTGGACTAAAGTTAGGTTGGCGTAGCTGTTTGCACAAGCTGTGCCCATAGCTATGCCAACCTTTTGTAGGTAAAAATCATCTTTAAAGACAAAAACATGATTGTCCAAAATTATTTCAAGCAGACTGCATAACAGATTCACTCTATCATTAGAGAAAACACATTTAGAACATAGCAAGCTCCTAATGTTCTCTGTTCCCCACTGATTTGGAATGACTGTAAAAAGTGATATAATATCTAAGGTTACAAGCAGATATTCTTTATTTATCAAAATTGTCTTTCTATACAATGTTTGGAAAAAAGATTTTGTGCCTTTCAGCACTGTTTCATACTTTTCAAGCACTGGATGAAGATTATTCTCTACATATATTGACATGGCTTCTGTTGCCCATCCTCTACTAGACACTATGGGTCTCATAGGTGGACATATGATATCTATATGTACCTTGGGAAGGCCATATATAACTGGAATGGTGGGAGTTTCTACATTAAAATACTTAAATAAATCCTCTGTTATCAAATTTGTAGTCAGCAAGGCAAACAACAAAACAGCAATCCTGTCCATAACACATTTAACTATATTTACTGAGATACGGCATAGGTTTCATGGTCATTCAGTAGTTTCATCATTTGCTGGATGTAAAATTCCCTATCCATAATCACAATTCCCCCTCCTTTATCTGTAGGTCTAATTTCCACTGAATGCATTTCCCTCAGGTCATATAGAGCATCAGATTCTTCTTCACTCAAGTTGTAAAAGACTTATATCTGAATTAACTGCTTCCCTTATTTGCTTTTCACATACTGATACCATAGGATGTAATTTACGTACAAAGGTACTAGTTGTTTTTAAAAAATATTCACATTGTTAGTCATCTGTCCTCTAAACATAGTTTTTAAAGTTAAGTTGCGACCAAATAACTTAAGTTCTTTAAGGATGTCAACTAACACTGTTCTCTGGGCTGGAATAAATGACAGCCCTTTATTCAAAAGTGACATATGTACATCAATTAGTGTTAAAGATGAAAGATTTATTACCAGACTTTTGTGTTTTTGCTGTGGGTTACCATTGTGTTCTGTGTTGCTTCTAAGTTTGGCATCTCCCTGACTCGGCCCTTCCTTCCTCTGTTCCTTGATCTGCTTTTTATCAGTAAAGCATTCATTACTGTGAAGGGTATCACTTGAATTCCTGGTATTCCCTTCTGTTGTATGGGAAAAGGGGCTTCTCATTAGATAGGTTTCTGTTGTCATTCTTCTTGCTGCTTCTTGTATTTATATCCTTTGGTTTTACTGTTGACTGCTGCTCAGCAGGAGTCACTGGTAAACTCGGTGTTTCCTCAGTGTTAGTAGCTGCAGCCACTTTCTCTTCAGTTATTTGGCTTCTCTTTGCTGGTTGTGTGTTGTCTATCACAAAAGGGGCTGGGTTTACAGGCTGGTCTGTTGCTGTAGTAAAAGGTTTGGGCCATGAGGAAACAGCACCGGACTGGAAATCACTCATGTCCCTTTGAAGCTTTTTCAGCTTTGTATTCTGTCTTTTCTCATAGCTGGATATGCTTTCAGAGTATCTAGCTTGTCACCAATAATGCTATTTGTAAAGCTAGTGCATAGATCGATCTGCAGAGCCTTCAGTTTATTAGCAAGTTCTCGTTCTCCAGGTAAAAAATAGTCAGTTAATAAGTTCATGTAGTCATAGCTTAACTGCAAGTTAAGCTGCTGCCATTTCTTCAGGAGGTCAGGGAGATCATCACCATAAGTTGGCATAGTTAGAACTCTCAGACCTCTGGGAACAATTTTATATCTTAAGCAGGCTTCCAAATTGAATCTCTGCCACTGGAGCCTTTTATACTTATATAACTTGTTTTCAAAGGCTCTAAATTTGTCTTTGAAGAGATTTTGTGCCCCATCATCCAACTCAACAGAATATTCATCAGAGAAAACTGGTCTCTCAACCAGTGGGTTTACCTCCATGCTTAGGATTCTATTAAAATGTTCCATTCCATTTTGAGTGTTGGTATTCCCATTTGTATTGTAATTCAGTTAGATTTTATACCCTTCTGCCATGTTCTGGTCCTGATGTTCACAAAAAGTACAAAGAGAAAGGCAAAAACACAGGTACCAGATGAACAGCTCAGTCTCCACCTCAGAGCCAATAGTATATATAAAAGTCGAACTGCCACAGTAGTAGGAAAATTCTTTATTGCAAGGACAAAGTGAGTACTTTCACGACCTTCCAGGTCACTTCATCAGACTTGATAAAACATCCCATGCCTTCCTTGATATATATACTTTCAAAGTGACCAATCAGTTAAGACAAACAATCAGATTCAATTAATTTAAAAATAGTAGAAAAAACATAAAAAGACATAAAACTGTTAAAAACAGTATGCAAGTTCAAATGTGAATTCCTTTAGAACCACGTAGAAGGGAATTAGTGCTTTAAGGCTCTTGCCTTTAAAAATGGTTTCAAAGAAACAGTTTCATTAATGCCTGGGGAGGTTGTCTGCATTTAGTTGCAGAATCCATTTTTTCTCAGCCTCTTCTGTTTTGTTTCTAATGTCTGAGAACTGAGGAAAGGTTTTAAACAGCAAAACAAACCACAAAGATGGGAGGAAGTGCCACAATAGTATCCTGGCTGGCGAGTGCTGGCGGGAGCCAAAAAGTTCACGAAAACAAGCGGTGAGGTAACCTTGGCAAAAACAGTAAAAAGCCACGCTACTCCAAAGTAGTAAAATCCAATGGTTTAATAGAAACTGTACCACAATCCAAAGACAGAACAGTATCGTGAAACGCTAAAACATGCGTTTTTCGTTCAGGTCCCTGCCTGAACTTCATCAGACTTACGGCAATGCTGCAAACAGTCTCACTTTAAATACTCTTCTTCATTTCATAGTGGGACACTGCGATGGGCGGTACAACACATCACACATGGGTGTATATATATCTAATGTCACTCCCTCTGATATTTTCTTCCAGAACCTCTAAAACTAAAAATTTAAAAACATGGTGCATCCCTTCAACTTCTACATGTTTAGCTAGGGCACTGCTCTCCTTTTTGTTTACTATGTCCCTCATGTGTTTTAAATGCATTCTTTGAGCATTCTGTTAGTCTTGCCCACATAAAAAACTTTACAATATTGGCAAAAACTCAGATAAACTATGTTTCTAGTCCTGCAGTCTGAATAGAAATTAAATTAATTTCTAAACTGCTGTGGATGTGCAAAAGTGCTACATGAGAAAATGTACTTACAAGCTTTGCAGTTCCTGCACGTATATGTCCCTATCCTATCTGATGTGTTCAGGGACTTATGTGTTTGGATTTTATAACATAATTGCCTTTTAAGTGATTTTTTTGTTTGTAAATGAGAAGTGAGGTCCAGAGTCTATGACGCCTTCAAGTTAGTTAGTGGCTAACAATATGTTCCAGTTCTTCCTAAATATATCACAAAATTGACTGACATCACTTGCATATGTAATGGGGAACCTGAGTTTCTCATCCCTGGAGTCAGTTTCAGGGTTATCTCTTGTAGTTTGTTCTGAGAAGTAAGGTCTACCCTTCCCTTGACGTTCTTGATATACTCCTTCTATGGTGGTGTCTATTTCTGTGTGGTTATCTCTTATATCAAGAAGTTCTCCTCTTAACACTTCCATGGACCTCTCCAACTCATCAATATTACTATGTAATCTTGAGGCTCTCAGGAACTGCCCTTTCATAATGTTTTTGCTAACATGTCTTGGATGCATGCTATTTTTATGTAATATGGAATTCTTTCTACTTGGTTTTCTATACAGGCTAGTAGCCATCTGCCCCATTTCTGATTTTTCACTAGAACATCAAGGAATTCTATCTGTTCATTTGGGTACTTACAGGTAAATTTTAAAAATGGTGTTGTTGCGTGTAGGTACTCTAAGAAGCTACCCAGCATCTCTATTGAATTTTCCCATAGAAAAAAACATGTCATCCACAAAACGTGCATACCACAGAACATATTTGCTAAATTCATTCCCCTGTAATAGAAATATTTCTTCCCACTGGACTAAAGTTAGGTTGTTTGCACAAGCTGTGCCCATAGCTACGCCAACCTTTTGTAGGTAAAAATCATCTTTAAAGACAAAAATGTTATTGTCCAAAATTATTTCAAGCAGACTGCATAACAGATTCACTCTATCATTAGAGAAAACACATTTAGAACACAGCAAGCTCCTAATGATCTCTGTTCCCCACTGATTTGTAATCACTATAAAAAAAGATGTAATATTTAAGGGTACAAGCAGATATTCTTTATTAATCGAAATTGTCTTTCTATACAATGCTTGGAGAAAAGATTTTGTGTCTTTCAATACTGTTTCACACTTTTCAAGCACTGGATGAAGATTATTCTCTACATATATTGACATGCCTTCTGTTTTCCAACCTCTACTAGACACTATGGATCTCAAAGCTGGACATATGATATCTTTATGTACCTTGGGAAGGCCATATATAACTGGAATGGTGGGGGTTTCTACATTAAAATACTTAAATAAATCCTCTGTTATCAAATTTGTAGTCTACTTTCCACTGAATGCATTTCCCTCAGGTCATATAGAGCATCAGATTCTTCTTTACTCAAGTTATAAACGACAGCTCTTCTATCTGATTTAAATGCTTCCCTTATTTGCTTCTCACATACTGATACATAGGCTTCTACCATAGGATGTAATTTACGTACAAAGGTACTATTTTTTTTTAAAAATATTCACATTGTCAGTCATCTGTCCTTTAAACATAGTTTTTAAAGTTAAGTTGCGACCAAATAACTTATGTTTTTTAAGAATGTCGACTGGGCTGGAATGAATGACAGTATAGTGTACATAACGTACACTTGCTAATGTCCTTGACATCATAAGCAGTGGTTAAACACAAAATCTAAATGGAAACTGAGTATAAGGGAGAATGTCAGAATGTGACAGTGAATCTCTGTGTTTAATGCTTATCTTAGTCTTTCCTTGATTCCATTAGAAAACATTTGGGTCTTAACATCAGGGTGTTCTGTTACAAAATACACCCAGCAATACCACACTATCCTTAGAAATTAATTTGACCTTATCATTTAGATGCTTCAAACTATGGCATTTTATCCACAACATATATACAGTTCAAAAGAAAACTTTTTTTTCTTTTGTTGAAAAGTGATATATCTATATATAAGTTTAGTTCCAAGATAATGACATGCCAGTAAAGAAGTAATCTAAATCATTATTGTATTATCCATACTAATCAGACATGAAACATAATATCCCAGTATGTATAATGGAAAATGTCAGACTGTGAAGGCACATGAACAGCTATATCTTATAACTATATAAAAGGATATAACTTGCTTCACATGTGATGTTTTATTGTGAAACTTTCTGGCAGTAATAACAGGATTTGCAAGTACAAATTACACATACAGCTGCTATTTTTCTCTTAGGGATTTTGTAAATCTCAGTGCTGAATATGACCAAACCACCACTCCTGTGGCATACAAGGATAAATTCCTGACTGAAGCATGAACAACCTGGGTAGCAGAGTGACAGGGGATGATGGCAATGCGCCTATCCTGGGGTGTGTGGTGCTTACATGAGCATTCTCCTTGATGCCCATGGCAGAGGCTGGGCTTTGTACAGGAGAGGGCATAGTCTAAGAGGGAAAACAATGGGAGAATGGTTGAACTTCTGCAGAGTTGGGGCAAGATTTCACACATTCCCATTGGATGCCCATCCTCACAATGCAAACCACATAATTAGGAGAGGGAGAGGAACCAGAAGTAGGCCTTTTGGTAACCACTCAGCAGATGCAGGATAGCACTACCCTCTGAAGACACCCTTCAGATCAGCGTTAGCCCTGGTTGAAACTGCTGTAAGTCTGGGGGTAGAGGAGGAATGGTAGATCTGCCATGGGACATGGGACACCGGAGCAGCTGTCAGAATGAAGCAGGGGTGATAGCATTCCCCGACAAAACAGAAAAATATGATCAAACCACTTTATCTACTTCAAACCATGTCATTTTAACTGCAATATGTTACAAATAAAAATATGTTTTTTTTCTTGGGAAATGATTTTACTACTGGTCTGACAACTCAGCAAAGATGTATTCCAAGATATCATTATTTTCAACACACTGCACAGACGTTAAACATGGCAACCACAACTGAAACCAGGTTGAATGTAAAATGTCAAACTATGACAAGTGAATGCATATAAACTGTAAGTGATACCAAGATATAAATGCTGTATACCAGTCATCCCTTTGAGATTTAAATAAGAAATGTTCAATAAGTAGCAATAGGATATACAGGTACAAAAATACCTAGGAGAGCTATTCTACCCTAAGGAATTTTAGTAAAGATCAACACTGAATATAAAACATCACTTAGCTGCTTCAAAACATGGTGTTTTAGCCATGGCATATCAAAAAGTAAAAAAAAAAACCCTTGCAGAATAGGTAATATGTTTACTTTTGCTGTAATACAACTCAGTAAAGAAGTATATTATATGATTATTATATTTTCAATACTGAGCAGAATTTAAACACAACACCTCAATGGAAGTCAGATATCATGCAAAATGTCAAACCATGATAGTGAAGTCATATTTTAGTGATTTTATGCTCAACTCCTGAGAGACTTGCTTGGCCACAAACATCTACATTACAAGCTGAACCTAAGTGAAACTTGCTGTAGTGAATTTTAGTCTTCTGTTAAGTACAAACTTGCAGTTTTAAAAGTACTGTATTTTCATTTTTTTCTGTTTCTTAATTGTGTGTTTCTGAAAAGTGTGCTGTGTGTCTCTCTGCAGTTATTTTGCTATAAGAGTGGGTGGTGTTATCACTTCTTTGTTATCTGATATTTAATAGCCTAGAGGGATTCCTCTGTACTTTAAATGCTAGCCACAAAGTTTGAGAAATCATTTGATGCTCATCTCCTGAGAGTCTTGCTTGGCTACAAACATCTGCATTACAAGCTGAAGCTAAGTGAAACTTGCTGTAGTGAATTTTAGTCTTCTGTTAAGTACAAACTTGCAGTTCTAAAAATACTGTATTTTCATTTTTTCTGTTTCCTAATTGTGTGTTTCTGAACAGTGTGCTGTGTGTCTCTCTGCAGTTATTTTGCTATAAGAGCGGGTGGTGTTATCACTTCTTTGTTATCTGATATTTAATAGCCTAGAGGGATTCCTCTGTACTTTAAGTGCTAACCACAAAGTTTGAGAAATCATTTTATGCTCAACTCCTGAGAGACTTGCTTGGCTACAAACATCTGCATTACAAACTGAAGCTAAGTGAAACTTGCTGTAGTGAATTTTAGTCTTCTTTTAAGTACAAACTTGCAGTTTTAAAAGTACTGTATTTTCATTTTTTCTGTTTCCTAAGTGTGTGCTTCTGAACAGTGTGTTTCTGAACAGTGTGCTGTGTGTCTCTCTGCAGTTAGTTCCCTACCCTCCCTCCCTGTTCTTGTGGTGGTATTAGTGTTGGTGGCTCTGGAACTACCCGCCCCTCCTATAAGTCTGCATTAGAACACTCCTCCTGGGTCCATCTCATTTGCTCACTTAACCGAGTACAGTTAGATCATATTCTGAGTCTAGTGTTCACTCTACTTAATACAGAGAGAAGATTTGAGAAGGCCAGCCCACTTTGGTTCTTCCTTCCTCTCTTCTTGCACTTAAAAAAATAAATAATATATATATATATATATATATATATATTTGCACTTTATTCATTTGCTTTTACTGTATTTGTGTTTCCTCCTACTTTATTTTGCTTCTCTTAAAAGTACTTAATTTTATTTATTCTGCTGCATTTGTTACTGCTTGGTTGTAGCCTGATTAAATTGTAACTGTTATTCTAAGTCTTTTGGTTTAAGCACTTGGGCTTCATACAGGCTGTTTTACATTAAGGAGGTTTGTGGTCTGCACTGTTGTTGCAGGACAGGTAGCTTACATCCTTCTAAGCTGGGAATTGCTAATTGAAGGCCCAGTGTCTGCTATTCTAAAAGTATATTAGCTCTGGCTTAAGCACTTGGGCTTCAGGCCAGTTATTCTACATTAAGAAGGTTTGTGGTCTGCACTCTTGTGGGAGGAGAGGCTGGATTCTGCCCTTCTGAGCTGGGAATTTCTGGTCACAGGCTTATTGCAACTGCTTATTTGAACTGTTTCTTTCTGAAATTGGTGTGCCTTGTTGCTGTAGCATAGACCAGATTCAGGCCTGCTGAATCTAGTTTTGTTTGTATAACTTGAGCACTGATCCAGGCCATCTTTTTTTCTGGTTAATTGGGTAACTTGCTTAAGTCAGTTTGTTCATTTTCTATTGTTTTATATATATATATATATATATATATATATATATATATATATATATATATATATATACTTTATTCATCTGCTTTTACTGTATTTGTGTTTCTTCCTACTTTATTACTGGGGGCATTGACTACAATTCTGATCTGCGATATATAACAATAAGTATCCTTTTCTGTACTTTTAAACTGTTTTTTGAGTGTATCTGCTTTATTTTCTGAAAAAAAATTATATATGTTTGCTTCCCGCCTTTCTAAGCTAGTATAGTCCTGTTTTCAGGTTAGTGCTGAAATGAGGACTGTATTACAAATCTCTGTGTTTGCCCATGCCTTACTTGAATAGAAGGGAGTTTCTCTGTTCACCTGTGAGAGAGGGGAGCTTTGAGCAGCCTATCTGTCTCTGGAGGAGTGGTTTCAGTCCATAAATTAGTAGTTTATTGACCATTCTGGGCTAATTTATATCTCTTTCATTTCCCTGCTATAAATACCGTATTTGTGGTTTTGTGCACCAGGCAGCACCAGTTAGCTAGGGTAAAACTATTCCCAGCTCCACAAAGTCTCCTCTTCAATTTTTCCCTTGGAACTAGACAAACTTTCAACTTAAGCACACAAGCCATTCATTTCTCAGCCCGGCACTTGCTCAAAACTTATAGCAAGTACTTATAAACCCTAGCACTAGACCCTCCTGTACTGTACAGAAGGACAATGCTTTCTATTCGACCTTACCAGCCATCCAGTAAAACAGTTCACTGTACCTATCCAGGCATGTCCAAAGGGCAGTTTCATGTGTACTCTCCAGTCCAACTGGAATATCTGGGCATTTTGAGGCAATGTTACAACTGCCTCATGCACACAGACAACCCCCTCCCCTCCTACCACCAAACACTAATACATGCGAGAGATGCAGTTATATAGCCAAACTAGAGGCTAAGCTCTCTCAACCCAAGACTGGATCAGACAGTCAAGAGGAGAAGGGAAATACTTGCATCACACCACCAGTCTTACATAGACCCATTAAACCAGTACCGGCAAAAAAAACACACATAAATACATGAAAACATACTCAGAGGCTCTAAATAAAAATCTGCAAAACCAACAGAGACCTTAAAAGCAAGCATACAAGCAACCTCCACCCCCCAACACAAACCATGAAACACATACTTCACAAAAGTGTGCCATGCAATCATAGCCCTTAAGGCAAAATAACATACCCAACATACTGGTAATAGGTGACTCTATAGTCAGGCATACTGACGTCCCACTCACTAGGCTGAATAAGTAGAAGGTTACTGTTAGCTGCCTGTCAGGTGCCAGGATCCGCCACATAACACAAGCACTCAGGTCACTCCAGAACAAGTACAAATATGATTCTGTCATTGTCCATGTTGGTGTGAATGACCTGAGCCGTACCTCCCTGGACTACATGAAGAGAGACATGGAAGAGCTCTCTGATCACATAGCCCAGGCCGGTGTGACCCTGACCCTGAGTAGCATCCTGCCCTCACCAAGAATGATACCATGGTATAAAAAAAACTTCTTGATTTCAGCAATTGGCTAAGTTTCTGGTTCATTTAAAGGGGATCCAGTGTCTGTCTGCTTGGGATGACATGCTCGACAAGCCACGCTGCTTCGCTAGAGACAGCTTGCACCTGTCACCCTTGGGCTTTCAAATACTGGCCAAGGCTCTTGCCACTCCCATAGTGCCTTTTTTAGGCAAGGCTCAAAAGACAAGCCCACCACCATAAACAGCACAAGTAACAAAAAACTGAGGGTAATGCTACTCAATGCCAGAAGTCTATACCTCAAAATGCACACACTCGAGGTACTCCTTAGTATGGAGAAAATTAATATATGTGTAGTAACACAAACCTGGTTTAAGGTTCCAGAGAGCACCCAGCACTACCAGGCTACAACTCATACCATACATTTCGGCCACAGAACCCAAACTAAAATACAAAAGGCGGGGGCGTATCCATATTCATCAAGGATACCCACACCTCCAGGTTAGTGGCACAGCATGATGCTTCAGAGATCATCTACGTGCAACTAACAATGGGCAAAACTGCAATTCAAATTGTAGTTTTCTACAGATCACCCACCATGTCCCAGGACCCCCATTCCACATTTCTGAAAACACTGGGAAACATAAAGGTCCTACCAAACACCCTAATATTGGGTAATTTCAATTACCCAAACATTAACTGGGAGAACTACTCAAGTACTAACTCCCTTGCCCAACTTTTCCTAGAATTTATAAACTCAAATGCCCTGGTTCAACTGATCAACACTCCCACCAGAGGTGACAACATATTGGACCTGGTCATCACCAACATGGGTAACCGGTGTTCCATACCAGAGGTCAACCACTCGCTGGTCAGATCTGACCATAAACAAATCACTTTGGATATCCATATTCTGCCCCCCACCCCTGGACAAGAAAACCACAGTGAAAAACGTTTCAAAAGCAAACTTAACATTACTTGAGACCGAGGTGGAAAGTTTCAAAGCCCCCATGCTGAAGGATAACACTGTCCAAGCTGCAAAATCCTTTACTAATGCATTCTACGGGCAGCTACAAGAATACATGGATCATGCCATCCCAAGAAAAACCAAAACTCACTCCTCCAAGAAAAGGAAACCAGTCTGGTGGACTCCTGCCATTAACAAGCTATACAATAGAAGGAGGAAACTAGTACAGAAAAAGAGTAAAATCCCACGAAGGGAAGACATCCCTCATAAAATCACCCAAGGCGAACATTGAAAGAAAAATTGGCAAGGATTCCAAAGATAACCACAAGGCATTCTTTAGCTATGTCAAGCATCTAAGTAGCAATGCTCAGATCTGCTTGAAGTTAGTGCAGAATGGCACAAAATACACTGAACTGACTGATATCGTCAACATCCTGGCAGACAGGTTCAGCGCAAACTTCACCCCCCCTCTCACCCCCAAAAGGGCCCAGAACTATACCAGAAGAATGGAGAGTCCCTGAAATCACAGACATTCAGGTTAAAACAGCCCTCTCCAAAGCCAAAAACACAGCATCAATGGGACTGGACGGTGTTCCAGGCTGCGTCCTATATGAACTCAAAGACAAACTAACCCCTCACATAAACACACTGTTCAAACTCAGCCTCTCCACAGGCTACATATCCATAGAGTGGTGCACAGCAATGGTTATTCCACTCCACAGCAGACCTTGGGAACTATCACCCTATAAGCCTGATTAGCTTGGTCTGCAAGGCTATGGAGCACATCATCATGGAACTCATTAACAGAGACATTGGGAACCTCCAAACACTGGACCCTACCCAGTTTGGCTTTTTTAAGGGCAGATCATGCCTCCTAAACCTGGTGGACTTCTTTGAGACAGTTACCAAGGCTATAGATGAGGGAAAGGTGGTACACACAGCCTACCTAGACCTCACTATGGCCTTTGACACCATTCCCCATTCTGGTATTATAGACAAGCTCACCAGCCTGAACATAAACCCCTACGTCACAAGATGGGTTGCCAACTGGCTCATGGACAGAACCCACATGGTGAGAGTTGTGGGAGCTAGGTCCAACTCTAAACCGGTTACAAGTGGCATTCCCCAGGGCTCAGTCCTAGGACCCCTCCTGTTCGGCATATACTTCTCAGAGGTACAGGCAAGCACAGGAGGACTATGGCTGACCAAGTTCACAGACGACTGCAAACTAGGGGCTATAATTGACTCTCCAGCTGACACAGACAACCTCCAAAAGGGTCTCACTGAGACAGATAACTGGTGTCAAAATCATGGCCTCAAGCTAAATGCCAAAAAGTGCATAGTCATCCACTTTGGAAAAAACAAAGTACCCACAAACTACCACATACGTGGTAGTCCCCTAAATACAGAAGACATAATAAGGGATCTGGATAGTAATATCACCTTTGATAATCACATTGCCAAAGTGGTTAGAAAATCCTTCTATGTGGCCCACCTAATCACAAAAGGGTTCGCATCCAGATCAAAAGAGGACATTGTGTCTACTCATCACTCATCAGACCCATCGTAGAGTACAATGCCCCATTTTGGATGTACAATACAAGACACCTGCAACAGCTGGAAAGACCACAGAAGTACCTCAACAAGAGAATCACTGGCCTCAAACAGATGTCCTATGCAGCTCGACTGAAAAAACTCCAGTTACACTCGGTTGCATTCCGCCTATTCAGAGATGATCTCTGCCTGACATACAAGGCCATGTCCAACCCAGAATTGATGGACATGCTCCACCTAAAGAAAACCTTATCCCCTCGAGCCACACACTCTATGGATCTAAACCTCACCAAAACAATAAATAGGACATGCTGGAGGGATAGATTCCTGTCCCAGACACTTCCCATGCTTTGTAACAAGATCCCAATCTACATTAGGCAGAGCTCCTTGCTAACACTCTTCAAAAGAAACCTTGACGAGTGGATGGAAAACAGAAAGTTTACCTCGGGGATCACTTCAGTGGTTCTGCTGGACAGAGGCACAGGGAACTAATCTAAGTGGGTGGCGAAAGCCAGCACATTCTGGCTAGGCTTATAAATGCCTTCGGGCAGATAGCCTAATACCAACCTATGAACCTATATGAACCCCTGCATCTAGTACACATGCATAAAAGGTAATATCTCAATTCACCTACAAAATGTATCTAAGATTGTTATTCCACTCTTGGGATTTTAGTGCATCTCAGTGGTGAATTTGACCAACCACTTTAACTGCTACAAACTATGACATTTTATCCACAATTTGTTACAACTACAAAGATTATTTTGACTGGAGAAGTTGTTATGGTATAATTAGGAGTTAGTGCACATCTGTACTGGTCATCAGTTTTACCTGTCTCCTTTTACAGAGTTCAAAGAACTCTCTCATTAGAAACTAGGTAAAAATGGCAGATGATGACACCAAAAAGCATGTCAACCATTACATTTGGTTCCTTAGTATTTGGGATAAGATAACATTTCAAAAATGTTAAGTTACTTGTTTATGTATAATCTTCCCCTAAGGATTTCACTACATCTCATTCCTGATTTACATAGCAGCACATTGTCTTTGTCAGTCCATGGAGTTTAGGCGATTTCCTACAATGAAGAAATAAAAATGTTGCCTTTTATGGAGATTTTTTTTTTACTTCTGATGAAATAAGAAATTGTTTACATATATTTATGACTATTAGCTAAACCCTGCAATTTCAGAAGATATTAAGTATCCCCATAGTGGTATAATGTCAAACCAATACACCAAATGACCTGTGAAATACTCCATTTGGAAATTATACATGAGGCTACATATCAGTTCCCCTCCAACAATGCATAATATTTATTTTAAAAAATTCTAATAAGCCATTTGGATATATATCACACTCACAAATGACATTCTACCCACAAGTACTTCAATGCATCTCAGTCTTAATTTACACAGCTGTGTATTGCCTTTGTCAAAACAGAGAGTTTAGGTAATACCGTACAATGCAGAAACAAAAATGTTGTCTTCTCATATGATTTTAATTTTAACTTCTTGTGTGATAAGAACTTGTTGTAAATATATTCATGAAGATTACCTTTACCCTACCATCTCAGAAGAGGTCAAATATACCCTAGTAAAAGCAAGGTATAATTCCAAACTGTAACACCTGTGAAATACTCCATTTGGAACCTATTCAGGAGGCTATACGTCAGTTCCCCTTCAACGATTCATAACATTTTTTCAAAAAATTCTAATAAACCATTTGGATATAAATCACACTCATGAATGACATTCTATCCACAAGTCCTTCACTGCATCTCATTCTTCATTTACACAGTAGTGCATTGCCTTTATCAGAACATAGAGTCTAGGTCACACCCTATATATAGCAACTAAATTGATGCCTTATCTGGATAAATATGTATGATACTTGTTTACCTCTGGCATAATGAGAGCATGGTACAAGTATACAGTAGACACTTATTTCTTTGAGAAGAGATGAAATAGCTATCCCAAAGGAAACCAGGTATAATGTTAGACTGTGACACTAAAAGAAATCTGAAGCATTGCATTTGGAACCTGCATGTGAAGCCATATGTCAGTTCCCTGTGATAGTTCATAATAAAATGTTTACAAAATTTAAGATATATTGCTACTAAACACCCTCAAAACTGGCATTCTACAAACATGAATTTCACTACTTCTCAATCCTGGCTTACCCTATAGCACACTAACTTTGCCAGTACATATAGTGCAGGCCTCACTTTATATGAAGTAACATAAATGTTGCCATCATTGTGAAATATATATTATCTTTTTTACTTCTTCTGCAATGATAACATAGTTCTCTTATATTCTGGACATTAGTTTCACCCTTCCCCTGCAGAAGAGATCAAATACTCTCAATGGAAGCTGACTATACATCTGAACAAGAAACCAAAAAAAAAACAGTGAAACATTATATTTAAAACCTGTGCATGAGGCCATATGCCAGTTCCCCTATGACAATTTGTAATAAAAATGTCAGGAAATTCTAACATACTTGGGTACAAAACATTCTCACAGCTATCATTCTACTCAAAAGTGTTTCAATACTTCTGTATGCTAACTTACAGAGCAGCACATTACCATGTCAGTACATGGAGTTTAAACATGATCCTCCATGTAATAAAAGAAATGCTGCCTTATCTAACATTTTTTTACTTACTATATAATGACAACCTAGTGCACATACTTCCAGACATTAGTTTCACCATGTTTTCTGATCAGATATCAAATAGCCACCTCTTATGGAACTGCAGTATAATGCCAGACTGTGGCACAAATAGTCCTTGAAGTACTGTATTTGCTACTTGTATACAAGGCCATGTGTAAATTCTCTGTGAAAATTCATAATAAAAAATCAGGGCATTCTAATAAGATAGTTGGGTACAAAGCAAACTCACAATGTCCATTCTATCCATAGCAATTCTCTTCCATTTCAGTCATGATTTACAGGTAGCCTAGTGTCTTTGTCATTATCTGGTGTTGAGGCCTGTCTTTATATTCAGTAACAAAAATTTGCCTTTTCTGGTGAAAACATCTATGATGTTTCACTTCTGATGTAATGACAATACAATAAAGATATACTCAGAATATGAGTTGCATTTCCCTATCCCAAACAGAAGCCAGACAGTAACGCCTAACAGAAACTGGGTATATAATGCAACTTAGCAGCCTGGTACTTTCTAACAGCCATTTAGCCTTACTGGTGGAAGCTATCAATACACAGTTTTATTTATGAAATTGATATTTTCTAGTGAAGCAATTGACAACAAATCTGAATATTCAGTTCTAAACTGCAATTAGATTGCAGTTTTAGGCATGGGAGTAATAGAATAAATGCACATTGAACTTTTGAATACCAAGTGAGTGTTCCTAGTAATCTTTTCTCCTTTTTCAAAGACTGTAAAACATCACTTTCCAGGAGAAAATAGTACAATTAGTCTTGTGTTATGAAAGCAAGATATATAGATATATATATATATATATAATGACTTTATGTATAATGTATCTGCCCCTGTGAGAAGAAAGTAAAACTATGCATATTTGTTGTGAACTGAATCTAAAGACACATGTATTACAGTGATTGTAAAATTCAAATAACAAGGTAAAACTTGAAGCCTAAAACATGGTCAGTGTGCTTCTAAAATACAGCAAACACTAATTTCAGCTCATAATGGAATGACCTTTGTGAGTGGGTACACCATCTTTGACTATGAAGACGTAGTGTAACTACAATGACCACAGTAATGCACTTCAGCATGTTGCTCTCAGAAAACATACACTGCCACCCAATAAGGCACATTAATGATCTTTTAACAGTGCTCAGATAAATATCTTTTGCTTTTGCATATAGCCTAACTCCCAAAAATATTACCCTTTTATGTGCACCTTCTGATGTCTCATTAAAGAGAAATGAAACTCATAATGTCCACAATAATGTATTTGGATCTATCGGTGTCAGACCGATATAATATCACTGAAAAGCCATATAAATGATCATACAGCTGTGAATATGTAACTACCCTGTTTTTACTGACATCCCAAAAAGATGTCTACCATTTGTGCACACATCTGACTGTGATGAAAGTGAAAGAAATAATGAACACAGTAATGTATTTCAACTCATTGTTTTCAGACACATATACACTGTCTCAGACAAGTCACATCACTGTTTGTTTTGCAGTACTCATGCAATTGTCCTTTGCTTTCACAAATATCCTAGCCCTAAAAAAGTTACTTTCTGTGTACACTGGTAACATCTGAGTATGAAGAAAGTAAAAGACATAGTGGCCTCAGTAGTGTAGTTAACCTGCTGCTTCTAAATATATTCACTGGTTAATAAACAGGTATATCAGTGATCATTCAAGGTTTCAAAGTAAGGCATGCATAAGTGCCTTATAACACTGAGTAAAGTAGATGCATGTTTCTCTGAAAGAATGTTGTTTACTCAAACTCAGGTCTGTCTACATATATGCAGACAATTCTATTGTTGGTATGCATTTTTGCAATTTATACACTTTGAAGAAACTAGCTCAGAGACCAAGGAATAGCTTGAAGCAACTTTATAAGCAACCAATGGCAGAAGGTTGCCTGAGCAATGTTAGAACATAGACTGATCTGCTGCATAAATACATAGTCACTCTACATAGAGGTATAGGGATATTTTATGTCAACATTTGTCTGATGAAATGTTATTGAAAATTTAATTTCAGCAGACTTAAAACAGTAAGGGTGGTTCTGCAAACTTCATTTACTGACTCACACTTAATATAATTTGTGTAATACATGAAGGTATACGATGTAGCTAGTGGGGTATGGAAATGTTACAAATCCCAGATACTACCTACTACGTTTTTAAACACTCCAAGTCTGAAAAATTATCTGTATAAGGACTTTTCTGACTCAAATTTGAAATTAAAAGTCAGCAAATATAAATGCATGATGGTATGGTGGTTTTGCAAAATTTTGTTTCAACAGATACTCTATCCATAAGCTGTTTATATGCATTTGGATAAATATATGCACTGAGCACAAAAGGTGGGGCTGAGGTACTGACAAGAAGTAGACCCATAAGCATAGGAAGAACAGAAGGAAAAAAATCAGATAAATACATTTACCCATCCCAGCCTTGCCACATAATGTATGTTAAACCAGCGAGACACAAAGCTATAGAGTTATATTTCTAAATTAAGTATAGCCAGAAAAAAAACACCACTGGATACATAGTGGAAGAAAATCCGGCAACTTCTTATTCCAAAGTGAGAAATTAATATATTTAGCTCAACATAAATAAGAATATCAAATAATACTCATTTCAACTCTAATATGGTCTATCCATTATAGCTGCAGCCTTAATGAAAAATGCTACCACCTTACAAACCATCTCCAATTACATTTGCCAGTTCATTACTAACTCCAGCAATAAAAAGACCACTGCCTAACTTTCACCTAAGTAAAATAGCTCCAAGTACATTTGAGATCCAACCTTCTATTAGGATTGCTAATGCACAAATGCCTTTCTGCTGAGACATTGTCCCCCTCTCACTCATAAAGTTTTCACAAAACCCCAAGTATAATCTCAGGGGTATCTCTCAATTTCAGCCCACCCTAGTAACTCCAAAAGGTAAACTTTATTCCACTGCCCATGCATTCTCTATTTTAGCAAATAAACTATGGAACTCTACTCCTCTCTCAATCTGAGACATCCAAAAATACTCAGACTTCTGCCAACATCTCAAGGAACACCTCTTCACCCAGGCAAAGTGCAGCTGCACTCACTTAGGTCACATTAGTATGAACCCTGTGGCTCTCTCACACACCCCTGTTATCCCTATTTCATCCTTCCTTATCTTATCTTGTCATCCCCTTTACTTACATTATTATGAACCCTGTGGCTCTCTCACACACTCATTTATCCCTGTTTCATCTTTCCTTGTCTTATATTATCGTCCCCTATACTTGCTGCCTCTCATTTGTTGTATTTCTCTCTTCTCTTTGCATCTCCCTTACACCACATCTTTCTATCCTTCTTCTCTCCAGATTCCTCTCACACCTTTTCTCTGTCTTCTCCCCATGGCATCCTTTCTTGCATCTATTCTCACTTGCCTCATCTAATGTCTTTATACCTCTCTATATAATCAATGCTGCTGTTCCTGCAGCATAAACCATCTCAGTGATTATTGTTTACATCTTACCCGTAAATCTTTGCTAAGCATAATTCCATTTTTCTATCCATGTTTTGACATATGTTGTAACATATTTTTGCATCTGTAAATATGTATACATATTTGTTATTAGCTTATCCTTGGATCTGTAAATATGTTTTGTTCATGTCTTATGTGATCCTATTCACCCAGGCTATGCATGCAAAAGGTCCATTGAGATCAATGCACTACTCCGTTAAACAAATATCACTAAATTAAGAAAGAAAGAAAAAAGAATAAATTTTTCTTTATAACTAAAGTCTATATTTCTTAAAATTCAAACCTCATTTGAAAGAAGAATATTAACATATAAAATATTAAAAAAAACAGAGTAAGTATATATCAGTCATAGTTGTACTTTAAGATATTCCCACCAGATGTGTATCCACAATCTCAGTTATTCACATTGATGTCAGCATAACTAGTTATTTAAAGGGTCCATTCCCATGCCTGAATGTTTTAAATAGGCTCCATGTTCTATTTTATACTGTATTATAATATTATTAGGTGATGAATTATAACTTTGTATTGTAGCCACTAATTAATAAAATAACACAAATCACATGAACTTAGATTTGCCTTATTCTATTTATTTTGAAAAATTTTAATATGAGATCATGCAAACATTAGAATCCATTTGTAAAATATTTCTTGATGTGTACATTTCTTTACCCTCTTTAAACAATTTTCTAAGGTTAGAGCAAAATGGCTAAATCAAAAAGGCAGGTTCAGGATAGAGGTGCCTGGGTGAATATCTTGCGAGTAAATCTCCTTTAGCAAACAATCAAGAACCACCATGGCTTTATAATCGTCAGTCTTTTATTCCAACAATATTAGAAAAGTGTTGTAAGCGCTTTCAGGTATACACCATACCCTTCTTCAGACATATAACTAATAACTTCTATCGAGCATTTAAATAGCAAAAAAGAACGCCAAATGTAATTACATTAAGGTTCTGTATAAATTTTTTTTCACCATTAGATGGCAGTAAAAGCACATTTTGTCAAAAAAACTCTCCTAAAACCTAAAATCTAGCAAATATACATATATACACACACAAATACAAAAATACGAAAACAAAAATATATATACAATGTGTCAAATATAAAACATTAATATATTAATATATATTGCACTCACATCTACTACATAATCATAACCTAGCCTAGTTTATGTTGCAGTCTTTAAACATTAAGAACTATATTTATTCCAATGTGAGCTTATACTCTACCCTGAATGAGAATGCTTATCAGGAGATATATTAATGTTTCAAAGGTCTGTCTCTGAGAAAGGGTTTAATGGAAACCCTATCATTCAGGCCTTTCCCCTTATCTGATTGCATTCTAATAATCCATCTAGTTTCCTCTTTCTCTGTATAATTTGTTGATGTTTCCTAACCTATTATTTCTTCCCACTAGCTCTATTACCATAAATTTAAACTTATGCTCCAGCCCATTGTCTAAGACATGCTGTGCCAATGCATTTGTCTCATCTTCACGATTGATGGCATAGATATGTTCCCTGACTCTTTCTTTCAAGGTCCTATTAGTCTTGCCTATATAGAAGCTGCTGCATCTCATGCAGCTAGCTAAACAGACAATATCTCTAGACTTACAATCAGCATAATGCATAAAACTATAGGTCCCTTTTGTGTCAGGATGAATGAAACTATCAGACGCCATCATGTATGGGCATTGATTACATCCTCTACATGGGAAAGTCCCTTGTCTACTGGATGTAACTCCTTTCCCTTTTCCCTTTTCATAGCATAGCAACCTTTTCAATGACTTATTATTGCGATAGCTATAGCTGGGTCTATAGCCCACTATGGTTCGAATTTCTACATTTGTAGTCAACATGGCCCAGTTCCTACTAATCACCGTACATAGATCTCTATTATTATTAGAGAAAGGGATGTTCAATCTCATTTGCGCATTAGATAATCTGACATCTTTAATTTCATGAGTCTGTGCATGGACACTCTTTCTTCTAAAATAGGGTCTTCCTTTCCCCTTTCTATCTATCATTTGAGGGTCCATTAGTACATCACTCTCCTTCTTAGAGTAACCCCTCTGAATAAATGTATCCCTTAGTTTATCTAATGTTTGATCACATTTCACATCCTCACTGGTCAGGTGGGATATCCTTCTTCCCTGATTAATAACTATATTTTGATATATATGCCCTGGATGCATACTTGTACGATGAAGTAGATTATTCTTCCTACAATTTTTTCTGTACAGTGATGTAGTGAAAGTTTCTTTATCTCTAGCAATAAAGACATCCAAAAACTCAATTTCCACCTTTGACCATGTACCTTCAAATCTGAGGAAGCCAGTAGTCTGATTTATATATTCAATAAATAGACATAAATCTGTTTCTGTACCTTCCCATAGGAGAAAAACATCATCCACAAATCTCTTATAGTATAAGATCTTACTATTGTAGTCTGTCTCCATGATATGAGTTTTCTCCCATTGGGCCATTACTAGATTGGTGTATGAGTTCGCACATGGCGTACCCATCGCCACCCCCTGTTTCTGTAGGTAGTATTCATCATTGTACATAAACACATTATTTTCCAAGATTAATTCAAGAAGCATCATACATTTCATTATTATATCAGAGGTAACATTTCTTTCACATAAAAGCTGTCTTAAGTATTCCAACACATCCATATTGGGGGATCATAGTGAACAATGATTTGACATCTAGAGTTACTAACCAGACATTAGGCATATCAATCTTTTCACCCAACTTTTCAGAAAATGTCAAAAGAAAATCCTGTGTCCCTAATTAACTTTTGAATCAATCCTCTGAATGGATTTTCAACATATATAGAGAATGGTTCTGTCAACCACCCTCTACTTGAGACTATGGGTCTCATTTTGGGATTATGTATGTCTTTATGGACCTTCGGCAGACCTCTAAAAGTTGGAATTTTTGGTAATTCAACTAAAAAATATCTATACAAGTCTGCATCAATGACATTGCACATAAATAAATCATAAAGGTTACTGTGCATATTACTGATAATTTTGTTCAACTGGGCTCGATTTATCAACCTATATGTCTCATTTTCTTCCAACATTAATTGCATTGTCTCATCATAGTAGTGTCTATCTAAAATGACAATAACACCCCCTTTATCGGCATGTCTTATTATTATCTGTTCATTGTTACTTAGGCTGACCAAAGCCTCATGTTCATCATGATTTAAATTGTAAAAGATGTGATTACCATTAGATTTTTTGTCATTACACATTCTCATAAGATCCCTTTCACAAGCTTGCTCAAATGTCATCTAATGGTGAAAAAATTTTTATACAGAACCTTACTATTAATGCAATTAGATTTGGCACTCTTTTTGCTATTTAAATGCTCGATAGAAGTTAGTAGTTATATGTCTGAAGAAGGGTATGGTGTATACCCAAAAGCACTTACAACACTTTTCTAATGTTGTTGTTGTTGTTGTATCTTTTGGCTTTTCCCGGTTAGGGGTCGCCACAGCGGAACTCCGGTCTGCTAATGATCGGTAGTTGATTTTTATGTGCCGAGTTACCAGCCCTGATGCACAACCTTCAATCAAGGTACGCCCATTCACACATGTCTCCACGCAGAAGATGCTGTAGCTGATAATCGAACCGGACACCATCTTACTGTGAGGCGACAACGCTACTGCAGCACCACCACCACCACGGTAACACTTTTCTAATATTGTTGGAATAAAAGATTGACAATTTTAAAGCCATGGTGGTTCTTGATGATTTGCTAATGCAGGTTAGAGCAAAATGTTGAACACATTATAAGAAAAGTACAAATAATGTGAATATGCTTGTTTTGTCTGAGTCAGCAATTCATATTACCAAAATATTTCACTAATTTGTTGTTATTGTTATTCCAAATTAATTGAGGGCTAGATCATATAGATATTTGCTCACACAGAAAATATCAATGGCTTTTTACAATATTTTTTAACAAATAAAGAAAACAGCTTTCTGAAATATTGAGTTGACAATGAATATATCTACAGTGTAGCAGACCTCAGAAGCTAATTTATGTTAAAAAAAAGTCTGGTTATCTTAATGTTGTACATACAAGACTACTAATTAACCAGACTTTGAGTAACCATGTACTAAGCATGACCTGTAATTCAAAAATCAATATTCCCAGGTGTCACCTACAAGCATACCTGATGATATTCTCTCAGAGCCACATTTTGTTTATTTCTTATTTATCGTTTGTTGACCAAATTAGTCCTACTAATCTTGTAGACTCTTTTCAGGAAGACAAAAGGTGGTATTTATACTACTAGGAGAAATTTGGCCAGGGTACCAGGGAAATTACTCTACTCTTTTCAATAGGTACAGCCAGATGTTTTACATCCACCTGAGCTACTACCAACTTAAACAGATAGGATCTTGGTTAACGTCTCATTCAAAAGATCAGGAGTGCAGCATCCTGCCATAAGTGTTGTGTCAGTAATCTATCTACCTGGTGTTGGAATAGAACAGACAGCCTTCAGCACCAAAGGAGTGTATTTTACCTATTGGAGACTGACACTCTGACATCAGCACAAAAAACACTTTACCAACCAGTCCTAAATTTCTTATATCATAAAGAATCATGAGGTATGAATAATTTCATATTAAAAAGATACATTCAGGAAATAGTTACATTTAGAAAAAGTTAACAAGTCCAGCTAATGATTATTTGCAAACAAATCATATACATGAAGTAACCTGTACTTTATTTTAACTATAAGATATATGTTTCCGTTTGCAAATTATTAAGTCCCATTGTAAAATCAACCAAGACATATTATTTAAGTGACTGACAGTGAAAGCAAGTCATTACAATCACTGGATTTTAAATATAGCACTTTATCTTTTTCAATTATCTTTATTTTGTTTTTTATTAAAGAATGGAAACAAAAGCTTTTTAATGAGGTTTGTGCATCCATTATTGTTAACAATAATTAACATATTCTAAATATTTTATAGCAATGGGGATGACAGATTGTATCTGTACAGGTGGCAGAAATAAAAGGATTAAGAGCCAAGATAAAATGGGTGAAAGTGGGCACCCTTGCTGTATCCCTGTATACTTTAACATCAGACAATATTTTTTTATAGTTAAAGATAATTTGGTATAACTAAAAATGCTTTACAATAGTTTGAATATTTGTAGAGATTAATATCTCACCTAATAAAATAAATATTCATTGTCTCGCTAATTGGTTGAATGTCTTATATAAATCTGTTAAGATAAAGGCAGTCTACTCTGACCATTTATGCCTATTATTTTGAACATATATTATAGACTGAAGGATATACTTGTCTGGATCCATATCTATTTTGAGCATAAAAAACTGATGACAATAGGCAGAATTTTTTAAGAGCAATTATTCACAAATATTATAATCCATGTTCAAAAGTGATAGAAGATGGCAACCATTCACTGTTTTATGGTCTTTACCTAGCAAAAGCAGTCATATTGTAGTGGTATGATTAAAATATAAGTCTGGAGAACTGTGCGTAGTAAATGACTGAATAGGTATTAACAGGTAAGGGATAAATGATCAGAAAATTGTATGTAGAAATCATGTGAAAGTAAATCTGTCCCATTCACTCTATTAATAGGGGAAAAAAACATCTTATCTAGAACAAATTCTTGAAATTCACTAAAAAGTCTTTCAGCTTTTCCCAGTTAGGGGTCGTCACAGCGGAACTCCGATCCGCTCATGATTGGCAGTGGATTTTTAGGGTGCCGAGTTGCCAGCCCTATGCCCAGCCTTCAAAGAAGGCATGCCCATTCATGCTTGCAACTACCTGCATGTCTTTAGCATCACTCAACCATGGGGAGGACATGCAGACTCCACACAGAAGGCGCTCCAGCCTAGAATTGAAGCGGAGAACCTCTTGCTGTGAGGCGACAACGCTAACTGCTGCACCACCATGGCCTAAGTTGAAATAAAAGTGTCAGTACATTTCTTTTTAACATCTTCTGAGATAATATCATCATCTGCATAAATGTTATACATTATATCCTATAGTATGTATCTGATGACTGATAGGAAACTGATTACCCATTATTTTCCAGTGAATCTGTATTATTATTATTAATAATAATAATAATAATAATAATAATAATAATAATAATAATAAACTCCACCTTGTTGTTGTAAGGAGAACCCACTTTGAAGGAACAAAAGCGCTTAACTTTTATTAAACTTTTTTGTTTGCTATTGGTGTGGATCCATGGCTCTGGTGCTTCTTATCACAACAAGGTGTTTTTTATTACTGGTTTGTATATCCTTGTGCTGGATTTTGGTTTCTCAGTGAATCAATATTATTATAGTTTGTTTCCTTAGCTAAGAAGGAGGCAAAAATTTGACATATCTAGCAACTGTAAAATTTCAGTCCATACAATAGACAAGAGCTCAGTTGTAATTCATACAAAATATTTTGCAGTTTTACCTAGCTAGGAACTTTTAATTCTGCATACTTCTAACAATTAACTGAAAAAAATATCTACCTGTAATTAAAATAGATATTCATCATTCACACTGCCTCAGTGGCATATGGGTCTGTGCCTGAACACTAATGCACACTGGCAGCTTGCTTTCCAGATCCCATCCTCTGACTCTCTGTGATAGGGGATAGGCTAAGCCCCTCCCTTCAGGAGAAGCCTAACCCTTATGTATCAAAGTCTACATTCCACAAGTGGCTTTTTATCGACAGTAAAACATCGAACATTTATTATAACAAAAGGTTTATCAATAAACCTGTCAACCGAATGCAAAATCAATTTACTATAGTCCATCAAGTTAACTTCCAATGTACAAACCTGGAAGATTTTTACATGGAAATACTTGCATAGAGCCTTTTATACTCCCAGCAAAATAGCCAAATTTAACTCTTCACAAAACATTATTTGCTGGAGATGTTCTTTAAGCTGTGAAGCAGATTGGTTACACATTTTCTATGATTGTAATAATATTAAAAAATACTGGGATGAAATTGGTAAATTTCTTCAAGCCATTTACACTGATACATTTGTTTTAACAAAGTTTCTAATATTTCTAAAAGTCAATGAGACAACAAAAATGAATAAAAAGGATCAATATCTTCTGTGGACTATACTAGCTGTAGCTGGGAAGTGCATCACAAGGAAATGGAAATCCTCTTATGAACCCACCATTGAAGACTTCTTGTCCTTATTGAAAGAAACTGTGTTAATGGAGATAAAAGTCAAGAAACTAATGATTCCTTTCAAAACTTGGACAAATAACCCCTGGAATAAAATTCTTTCACTTACTGAAATGATAAAAATGGACACAATCTCTACAACAAGAGATTAAAGAGACAAAGAATTATTTTGCAATGTGAAAATCTATCCTTTTGCTGACTGTTTTCTCTTAATTTCTGGGTAATTTATAAATATTGTATATAATATTATTATCCTATTTATTCATTCTTGTTGAAATGTAATCATAATTATTATTATTCTTGATAAAATAAAATTGCTTGAGAAAAAAAAACATTGAATATTCATTTAGGCGATCACACACATCAGCAAATTTAAACCCATTGAATAGTCATAGTTGGGCCCATGGAAAGTAAACAGTATGTAGTATGTCAGTACTTCAGCTATGTGTGAAGTATATACATAATGTATATTGTTTGTTTGCAATGTTGGCCAACTATGACTATTTGATGGGTTTAAATTCGTTGACGTGCATGTTCACTAAAATGGAAGTTCGATGTTTTATTGTCAATGAAGAGCAATTCGCAGAACATACTCTTCAATGCATAAACATACTAGATCTGCCTAGCCCATGTCCTACAAAGTCATTCAGTCTTTTACAGACAGCTTTAGGACTCACACAGTTGAATCTCCTCTGCAGCCTACACAGATAAAGGAGTCTATATTATGTTGTTGAAAGTGAACATATCTTCATCGACACATAAACAGTGAAGAAAGGAATCACTGAATGTCCACTTCAGTGATTTTTTTTCTCACACAAAATTGCTAGGCCAAAGAAAGACAACACAAATGTACAAACCCTAGAAAGTGGGTGGCTTCGCCCCCACACCCCCTGATGTGGGTTGCTGTGCCCCCCACACACCCCCTAACTAAATACACCAACTCCTAGATCGCACTACAGTGGGGAAAAGGGCAAATCCCTGATGACGGCGGCTGAAGTGGCCATTCACTAATTCTTTACTTCGTTGTTTATGTATCAATAAAGACGTGTTGACTGAACACGTCTTTCGAAAACATAATTATAGACCACAGACACAGATGCGATCCCTTTGGGAAATTCCCTTCCTCCTTATTATTATATACATTTGATTTATTTTGGTTTTATTAAAAAAATTGTGTGTGTGTGTGTGTGTGTGTGTGTGTGTGTGTGTGTGTGTGTGTGTGTGTGTGTGTGTGTGTGTGTGTGTGTTAACTTTTTATTTTAATATTCTTGCTAATTACTACATTGTTAATTCCTCTGGGAATTCTAGCTTACTGCTGTAAAACCTAATATTGATTTTATGTAGGTATAGGAAAGTGTTTTATGACATACTTAAAACTGAAGTTTGTGGTGTTATTTGAACACTAGAGACTGCCTCTTGCATTTTTTCTTCATCTGCATGACATTTACTTCTGTTTTTATAGTCAAATCATGATTTTACTGCAATTACTTTATTCGCATTTTCTCTGTGGATATTTTTTTCATTGCTGACAAATGAATCTGTAACTAAATGTTTATTTATACTGTTTCTGTTTGATTTAAGAGCATATATTTTATTTTGGCCACTAGTTGGACAAGTGAATTTTATTTAGTATTGTGACTATGTGCAGTTGTTTACTACACTCTGCAGATTATATAAAAGGGAGTAGAACATTTGAAACTGTTTCTGCTATATTGTTTTGCAGTTTAGTTCTATTTTTGGTGTGGGAACATAGTTTATATTTTCCTATTATTGCTGCCCTTAGTCAGCCTTTAATAGTGTCAGTGTATTATTCTGGCTGTTTTTTTCCCTGACTTGATGGATCCTGATATGGCTGCCCACCCCCCACCCCCATCACATCCAGTTGCACCTAAAAAGAAAAATGAAGACAATTCAACAAAAACATGGTTCTGCCTAGAGTTTGTGAATGTTCTGTTGCCTCAAGCCAAC
Source organism: Protopterus annectens (assembly GCF_019279795.1). Lineage (NCBI taxonomy): Eukaryota > Metazoa > Chordata > Ceratodontiformes > Protopteridae > Protopterus > Protopterus annectens. The sequence continues at coordinate 514,438,270 of NC_056730.1, read as the reverse complement.
CAGTGGACCACTTACCTTTTTCCCTTCACTGACTGATGTTAGCCCACAGCCTTGTATGGCATGAGGGGATCAGACCATTCCTCTGGGACTGTTCCAGTACTTGGTTCTGGTATGGGAGAACCAAATTCTTTAGCTGTAGGAGAGGTCTGGGGTAAAAGACCCCTTGCCAGACATAATACACTGTACCCAGATATTTTGTCCTTCAGCGTAGTTCATAGTAAGAAGAAACAGAAACTTCACCACATGACAGACAATCGTGTATAGGGCTGGTGTGTTTTCCTTAGCTAAGGGTGTTTTCAGTCAGCTAATGTTGGAGACTACACTCCTATTCAGAATGACTATGGGGCCACCTTCTCCAGAGACCAGTCTAACACCACAGATTTTGATGGGGACTCCAGTGTAGATGGTAGTGAACACTCTGAGTCCATCCAGTCTGATTCCTCAGAAGGTGAACAGGTTCAACAACCTAAGCAAGTGTTCACCTTTCCACAGATACTAGGTAGGTTTAGAGATGGATTTGACTGGAAAGAGTCTGGAGCTGTGCTAGAGATTGTCTGAGTTTATTATCTTATTAAGGCTAAGATTCCAGATGTTTTGGCTGTTCCTTCTCTGTTACCAGCCTTAGAATACATATATAAAACTGCATGTAAAAACCCTTTGGCTAGTGAACCAGCTCCTAAAAGGGCTAAAATGAAATACAAGATGTACTCTTATCTTGCAGCTTTCCTTGCATCTTTGTCAGTTAATCCAGCTGTGGTTTCTCCAGCCAATTCTAACAAAAGAGCCTTGGCCTTTTCTAACACTACACTGCCAGATAAAATTGGCAAGTGGTTAGAATCTCAAGTCAAAAAGTTGGTTCATTCTTGTAATTTAGTCTTTAGAATTTTAAATTATCAAGGCTGCATGTGGAAATCTATTTTTGTAACGTGCTTACAGGTTAGTAGACTTTTCTGTATCTTTGCCTGCTGAATAGGAGTGTTATATGAATAAGATTGTTTCAAATGTGAATCAGATTTTGAAACATGCTTTGAGGATTGTCTTAGAAGGTGCAGAGACTAGTTCTAGAAAAGAAACCGCTTCTCTTGTATTAAGAAGGCATGTTTGATTGAATAACCATAATTTTCTGAGGATTTAAAAAAATATATATTTTGAATGCCCCCAAGTTCTGAATTTGTGTTTGGTCCTGCTGCTACCCAGATCCTCAAACAATGAGATGATAGAAGTAAATTGAAGCATGGAGTATCTAGAATGTTTCATATTCCCAGGTTCTCTCCTAACAATGGTTTTAACTTCAAAGGGCAAAACAAGCAAACAAAAATCCCAGTCTAACAAGAGTCAGTATACCAAGAGGTAATGGCAGAAGGATAATTTTCCAAACCAAATAAAAGTGTTTCCTTTCCAAACAAAAAACATTCCCCTGCTAAAGAATGACTATGCCAAAACTCAGAACATCCTTTCCCTTCCTTCTGTCCCTCATCCCCTTTCTCATTTCCCAGGCTTTAGCTCAATCCAGCAGCATGGCCACATATAGTCTCAGACAAGTGGATGCCAAGAATAATTCAGTGAGGATACTCTTTGCGGTGGACATAAAATCCTCTTTCCTTCAGGGAAATTCCCCTGCACCTGCTATACTAGACAATCTATTCTCTTCTGTACTCCTTCATAAGTTAGAAGCACAGGTTATATAATCTGTTCCTGCATCCCAAAAAGAAAAATAATTTTTCACCATAATCTTTTTAATACCCAAAAAGGAGATACCATGGAGACCAGTGTTATATTTGTTGTACATAAATACCTTTCTGAAAGTACCCAAATTCAAAATGTTCACTTTGAGATGATCCCATCACTTCTGCAGGGCCACTGTTTCATGCTGACTTTACATCTGGAGGATGCTTATCATTACATTCCAGTTGTGCCCAACTTCAGATTGAACCTACAAATGTTCAGTCTTACACCCTCACAAAGTATTGTCTTCCTGGGGTATATATCCTCATAACACCATGGTCAGACTTCACATGAGCAAGAGTCAATGGTACTTAAAATTTGTTAGCTCTAGCACCTGCGTCTCTTGGCATTCTAGGTACCAGTGCTGGAATTTGAGAAATGAGAATTACAGTAATGGCGTAATCATGTGTCTCTCTATCCAGACCTACCTTACTCACTCCAAACCTCAATTCAATCAGTCTGGATGGACAAGTTAGATTTTGCATTCGGAATAGTGTTCAGGGGAGTTCAAGTGTAAGGCGAATGGGTTCCTTTGAAAACAACAAAGCACATATATGTCAAAGTAATGTTATCAGTGATTCAGACCATAATAGTTTTTCAACATTCATGGTACCCAGGCCCCCTTTTGTTGGTCACAAACAACACCACAACCATGTGATACCTGAACAAACAAGGGGGTTCAAAGTCATACGCTCTTTGACAGTTGTGAATGGTGGCCTGTGAGCTAGACTTACAACATTATCTAAAATTTCAGGCCTCATACATCCTGTCAGACCAAAACCTAGTGGCAGACAGACTAACCAGATCCCAGATGGTCCCTCATGATTGGAAATTCAGGATATAGGTTTTCCTGGATTTGGTCCAGATGTGGAGAACACTTCAAAATAATTCTAGTCATCTCCTTTCAAAATAGGCAGTTGGAAAACTTCTGTTTGAGACATCCTTGCAGCCATGTTTAAAGGACAGAGGCATTCTCATTCCCTTGGACAGGAATGCTCCTTTATGCATTTTCATCCTTTCCACGAACATCCAAGGTTCTTCATAAGATTCAGAAAGAATTACCAAAAATCATTGTGATAACACTCTTTTGACCCAGGTAAAGTTGCTTCTCCCTTTTAATGGAATTGGCCATGGGCAATTACTACAAACCTCCTCACACTCTGGATCTGCTCACTCAGTATCAGGGGTAACTTAACTGATGCACCCCAATTTATAGCAATTGCAGCTGACATCCTGGATGAGTCTGTCTTGATGCCTTGTCGTCATTTGTTCCATGAGGATGTGCCTCAAGTTTGGAAGGAGGCAGAAAAACATGTATCTAGAAAATCTTATGTTTAAAAGTGAAGCAGGTTTTCAGGGTGATGCCTAACCAATATCAGAGGGCCCAGTAAGGTGGCTTCTCCTTTGGTTTTGAAATATTGGTGTGAGCTACTCAACTATGACTTATTTTATGTATCTATTAAGATGCATCTTGCAGCCATCTCAGCTTGTCTGCCCATGGATCCTCCTCTTTCATCTTTTTTGTGGTCAGTTTATGAAAGGAGTGTTGCATTTTAGACACCCTCAAAAGCAAATTCTTCCTCCTCCTCCTTGGAATCTCAACTTTGTTCTTGAAAAATCGACCTTATCAGGCTTTCGGGCTGATTTGAAGTTCACCACTTGGAGAACTATTTTGCTTATTACTCTAACATCTGCAAGGCAAGTCTACGAGCTTCAAGTTCTCACAATGGACCAACCTTATCTCATAATCCACAGTGTTGTTTTATGCACTAAACATTCTTTCATGCCAAAAGTCGTTCCAGAATTTACTCTGAATCAAGCCACCAGTCTCCCAGTTTTCTTTCCAGAACCTGAAAACAAGGGTGAGAAGATTTTGCAAACCTTAGATGTGCACAAGCAGCTCAGGTACTACTTTGACAGAACTAAGCCCATCAGGAAAGCAAAATAGCTGTTTATTCCCAATTCTGGAGCTAAACAGTGTCAACCCGTCTCTAAGTTAATGATTGCTTCTTGACTGTCCACTGTTATTTTTTTGTTACTCCCACCAGGCAAGGTTAAGCCACATTCCACCAGAGCCTTATCCTCTTTGGTGGCATATGGTAAAGGAGTGGACTCTAAAAGCATTCTAAAAGCATTCTAGTGGCAACAACCTGGTCCTCTGTTCCTCTGTTCATACCTTTACAAAGCACTACAAGCTGGATTCCTTCTCATATTCTAGAGCAGGCTTAGTGAGGACCATTCTTCTGGGGCTTCCAGGATCTTTATCCTTACTTCTCCCCAGGTAAGGTAAGCTTTGTGAATCTACCCATATGCCACTGAGGTAGTATGAATGATGAACATACTACAGCTGTGTAACACCAATTACCTGTAATAATAGATGTTCGAATTGGTATTTTATGGCTATGAATTAGTTGGTTTTAGGCAGGTCTTGCTTCTCGTCCTTCTTGGTTTTTCCTACTTAGCTAGTACATAGCTAGATTTTGTTCTAGCAATAGTAACACTGTTTTACCACTGAAAACTATAGCCACTGAAAAGTATACTAATAACGTTATACTTATGGAATGAGATGACTTGTCTGCTAGAATAGTTGAGTCAGCTTTCTGTTATTGTGCTACTGCAATGTTAATTAATTGCAGTGTCTTAACTGAAAGCATGGAGCTACTTCCATATCTCTCAACTGTCCAGATTTTTGCAGAATGTCCAGATTTTTGGGACATATTTTTGGTCTTTTCCTCATAAAATGAGTTTCAGACTTCAAATCCTTCAGAAAATGTATGTTAAAACAAGCCCTGTTACTATAACAACTTTGTAAGTTTATAAGAGCAATATTTAAAATGTGTCCCTATTTTTACCCCCCCCCCCCTCAACACACCATTTTGTCAGGCTTTGTCCAGATTTCTTGAACTAACAGTTTGAAAGGTATGACTTTGACTAGTTGATTCAGGTAGTATGATCACACTTATAAAGGCTTAGTATGTGTGTAAAAAGAAGACCCTTACCGAAAATACAGTTGAAATGTCCATATTTATTCAGATTGGAAACAGTATCTCTTTACTCAAGCAGAAATCCAAACTGTTTTGAATGCTCTAGGCAAAAGGTACTAGCAAGTAAGGGAAACCTAAACCTGAAGATAAGTCCTATAGCAGCCTAAAGAAGGAAAGACAAAGGGAGGGTAGTGCATATTAAGAGACAAGATAACTTTGAACAGAATCCTAATGTTACCCCAGTGATCTAGAATCTAGACACCTTATACTGAAGAAGAAGGGCTCCATGCATCAAGTTCATAAAGAAAATTAACTAGAAAAATGAATAAGTTAAAAACAGCAATTGACACTAAAGAATATTTGTATGAATTGTCTTTCTTAGGTGAAGAGTTAGACTTTAATACCTCACTGCCTGTACTGCCAGGAGAGGAGGCAGAGCCTTCATCTTCCTGAAAGTCTGAACTTAAGGAAACTCCAGAGACCACCAACATCCAGGTAAGCAGATAAGCTTTAAAAATGGACAGTAGGAAGAGAACTCCTTGAGCAGAGGAGGAGAAAGTATGTCTAGAGTTGTGGTGGAGGAGGCTGAACAATGCATTTCAACTTCTCGCCTATACTTTAAGTTACAAAATATTGCACTGAGCAAGAAAGAATGGGGGAAGTCACACACCAACTATTATTGCCCAAACCTTTCAGAAACATTAAGTTAAAGCACACAGCCATGTGCAAGTAGGACAGATAAGAAAGGACTAAGCTAATGCATGGATCTTTGCAAGATTTTACTGGCCAGAAATAATGATAGAAGTTGTAAACATCTATACTGGATGCCCTAAATGCCAGGAGACAATCCCTTATCCAAGCTTCAAAAATCATATGATTCCATTGCCAATTGAACATATTACTATGGGCACTGCAGCATCATTGGTAAAGTCCAGAAATGACTTTCAGTACATTTAGTTATTTTTGATTATACAGCTATTTTATGTACCATAAAGCTGTTCTTTTATATAAGAGCAATGCTGAATCTATAGCTGAGGAGTTATTTGCATTGTTTTCCACAGTAGGAACCCTAAGGAAGAACTCATCAAATAAGGATTCCATTTATGCTGAGCATAATGCATCAACAGTGGAACTGCCTTAAGATCAAACAATTAAAAACCTCAGTATACCATCCCTACACAGACAGGTTAGTGGAGAGTTTTAACCATGCATTGAGGTTCATATTGAGAAAAATTATTGAAGAAGATGATAAAAACTGGAACAGTTAATACTGCATGTACAGTTTGCCATTAGAGAGGTACCAGAAGTCTTGATAGGGTTCAATCTTTTTGAGTTATTACATGGCATGTATCTTCATGAACTGTTAGATATTCCAAGAGAAGCTTGGCAGGAAGTGATAGCACCATTTAAAGTGTTATAGAACACTGTACCAACTTACAAGGTTGGCTGAACATGGCACTACCAATCATAAGGGGGCACTTGGATAGAGCCCAGGCCACACAACAAAGAGTATATAATAGAAATGCATGGACCAAAACATTCAAAGCAGGAAACAAGTTGTTAATTTTAGTCCGATCACTAGAAAACAATTTTTTTGGCTAAAGAACAGAGTCATCTTGAAACAGAAAGAAATTAAATGATGTGAACTACATTCTTAGACAGATTGGTAAGAGATGCTCAGAACGTATATCCCAAATCAACATCCTGAAACTTCATAAAGACATGCAGACCTCTGCTGGTTAGCTTAACAGCAGAAATGGACGGTTCATGCTTATAGTACAGGTAAATTACTGTCTTAGCTACAGAAACAAGAGATACAGGAGTTTATAAAATATTTTTAGAACTACCTGGCAAAAAAAAAAAAAATGTATTCAACACCATACTGAGACAATTCCAGGAAAATAGGTTAACTTAAATCTTTACAAAATACCAATCACAGAGAAAAGCAGTGCAATAAGAACTACAAAGATGTTTAAGATACGAATAACAGATGAGATAAAAAAATTATATCATAGTGTTATTTCCATTGTGCGATGAAACAATCAAAAAAAAGTTATTCTTGAGAGCTTAGATATTTAGGAAACTCAAATGTTTATATTTTAGCCATATGAATTTGTATTATATTTATTATGTATTTTTAGGAGAAAATAATGATGTTAACCTTATGGAGTTGCATATATCTATGTGTATAAGGCTAGCGTTTTATGTTTTTATAATGAATGAGACACTAGCACTTTAATGTTACACCATCAATGAATGAGGCACTAGCACTTTAATGTTACACCATCAATTAGTTATTTTAGCAATATGCTAATTAATTATATATGTATATAAGATGTGATTACATGGAGTTTGTTTGAAGTCTGAGGAAGCGTTATATGAACGTGAAAGCGCTTACTGTCTTTTGGTGCCGTTTGTTTTATTAAAGAACTACATTTTTATAACTGCAGTGGATTTTGTACAGTCTGTGGTGCACCCTCCGAATATTTTATCTTGTTCATTGTTAGTCGTTTTTCAAAGGGTGCTTTACTTGACAGGATTATCTTTTATTGATTGTTGGTTTTGTTTTTTCCTGTCGAGCCATGGCTGTTGAACCGACACTTGAGACAAACCCTCATGCATCAAGACCTGACAAGGTATTTACTTTGAATGGTTTAATGGAGATGGGTTCTAACCCTTTGTTGAAGCTGACTACGAAGGATTTAATTAATAATGACTCTGTTAACATGAATCATAAACATAATATGGATGTGATTTTGATAATAAGAAGATTGGAGAACAAACTTCAAAAACTAAGAAATGTTCAGTGGCAAAAATTACACATGGAGGCTTGTTTAAGCTTCCGACTCGTCCCTAGAGGTTTAAGAGTTCTTAAGATGCCCACGTTCGGAACAACATACCCTGAACTATTAACCAAGTGGCAGAAGCTGAACATTGACACCAGCTTCGGCTACATCAGATTACTGATTCAACAGTATTGTTTAATAGAGGAGACACTAACTATTGAAATTAATGCTATTGAATTGGAGCTTAAGAACCTATTGGGTGACAATGAACTTAATATGCTACACAATGATTTACAACTAATGCTGTCCTCTATCGACACCAAGTCCCTACAAGATAAAAAAAGGAAACTTGAAAGGGACTTTGTTGACTTTCAAAAAGGCCAAGTGTTTTCTTGGCCGAGGGACAGGAAAACCGTTCATTTAAATAATACAACAGTCGAAGCTATGCAAGCTCCACTCAGATCAGCCGCTAGAGGCGTACACGCTATACAGAAGACAGCCCAATTACTAACATCATCACCTGAGGCCACCAATAGCGTTGAATCTTCCGCGCCACATGGTTTGAATGTAGATAATGCAACGAAGGAGCCAACGGCTAATAAGAAGCGACAGGTGACAATTGAAGCGATGATACACTCTAATGGTGAAGGGAAAATGCATATGCAGAAAGGTCCACAGTGTTTAGAGCAATCTAATTCACGTGATGTACGTAGGAGGCTACCTGTTACTAGTGGTGCAGTAGTAGTGTTGGAAAATGAAGTGTTCATAGAAGCGGAAGATTTTCCTTCTTTTCCGCTTTCATTCAAACAGTTTGAGAGAAGGACATGGTCGCCTCAGAACAAGGCGAAGAAAAGGAAAAGCACAGAAGAAGCGTACGAACAACAGAAGAGGGCCTTAAAGCCGATCAACAAGATTTAGTGGTCAATATTTCCAGGTACGAACTTAATGAACATGAACTTAAAGTCCTTAATAAAGGACTGAATTTTATACCGTCTGTTTTTACAGACGTTTCTGATATAGTTATTGACATTAAAAAGTTTACAAGGAATATTGCACTAAAAATGATGTACGGTGATGATGATGTACATACTAAAAAGGGTTATAATGTCTTTAGAAAACCGTCTGTATAGATGCCACAGTTACATCCACTCTTAGAGGTTTTTGAACGTGCATGTGAAAATGATTTAATGGATTTGTATACCAGCAATAATGTTAAACCAGAGTTTTTTAATATGACCAAAGAGGAGAGGAAAGCTGTCTTAGATTTGCAAAGTAATACTAACATTGCCATAAGACAAGCGGACAAAGGGGGAGCTGTGGTCATCATGGATAGAGAGATGTATAAAATTAAGATTGAAAATATGCTAACAGATGTAGATACTTATTGTCCCTTAAACAGTAATTCTCTAAACAATTTAATAAAGGGGGTCCATAGTCATTTATATGACCTTTTGTTAAGTAATGTCATAAATGTAGACCTATATAAATATTTTTTGGTAGAAGATTCCTTGGTTCCTATGTTCAGGGGCCTCCCCAAAATACACAAACAGTTGTTCGACCCTCCCCTTAGACCTATCGTCTCCAGCAAAGGCTGGTTAACTGAGTCTTTGTCTATATTTTTAGATAAGCAGTTCAAGCCTATTGTTAATAACACTGCATATATACTAAAGGACACCCAACAATTTTTGGAGAGTTTAGCTTCATCTAATAGTAATACACCTATTGGGGTAAATGACATTTTGGTAACACTTGATGTAAAGTCACTATTCACATCTATACCCAATAATACAGGTATAGAGTTTGTGAGGCTCTTCTTGTTAGAAAAGGGGATCATTAACACCAAAATTATACAGTGGATGCTATTGTTAGAAATGGTTTTGGATAACAATGTTCTGCTTTATGAAAATAGTTACTTTTTACAAAAGAAGGGGGTAGCGATGGGTACCCCTTGCGCGAATTCCTATGCCAACTTGGTGTTGGCATATTGGGAGAGTGCATACGTTTTGAACAGCATGGCGTTTACTGAAAACATCAAGTATTATGCTAGATTTGTAGACAATGTATTTTTTGTATGGGGAGGGACTGAACAGGAACTTTGTGAATTTGTGACATACTTGAATAATACAACGGATTTTCTTGTTTTTGAAGCAACACATTCACAAACTGTGATAGAGTTTCTTGATGTTAGATTAATTAAAGGGTTGGATAGGATAGATACAGAAATATTTAGGAAGCCTTGTTGGAGAAATGGCCTTTTGCATCGTAATAGCATGCACCCCAAACATATTCACTCTAATATTGTGAAGAATCAGGTACTTAAGGTGTCGAAGTTAACAACACATGATATGGTTTTTAAAGAACAACAAGACAAGCTAGTGAATAATTTTATTTCAAGAGGTTATGATAAGAGAAAGGTATAAGATACTATATCATTATGTGGCAAGCAAAGAGCCCATAGAGGTAAACCATTCTTCCATAGAGATATTAATGACAATAGTTTACCAAGGGATAAGCATAACAACATGAAAAATAGGTTGATTATTCCATTTACCAACAGAAATGGATGTATTAGACGAATAATTGAGAACAATTGGAAACTATTAGTGATTGACGAGAAAATTAAGATCTTAGTAGATGAAACACCTAATATAGCCTATAGGAATATGAAGTCCCTAAAGAGGCTTCTATGTTATGAACAAATAGAGGAAAGACCTATATTATCACAAAGGAAAGGGACTTTTGCTTGTCGTTCCTGTAACCAATGCCAATATATAGCTGATGGTAATGTGTTTGTACATCCGTTTACAGGACACACCTATACCTTTAGATATTACGCAGATTGTAGAACAAAAGATTTAGTTTATTTAGCACAGTGTCAGTCTTGTGACAAATATTATGTAGGGAAGACCAACAGGACATCATATATTAAATAGAGAGAACACTACTAATGCTCTAGCACGTCACATTATGGAATATGGGACTGTACATAGCTTCAAGTTTAGAGTATTGGAATTAGTTAGGAGAACAAGTAGATTGGGGAATGTGAGGAATTACACCGAAGAAGTAGAAAGCAAGTGGATCATTAGGCTACAGGCACATAAATATGGATTGAATGACAAGATAATGTTGAAGCCTTTTTTGGCAGCTAAGTCATTCAAGCATTAACATTTCACCATGGGCATCAAATTTAATTATACAGGTTTTTATATGTATAAGGGTTTATGTTTCTATAAAAGCTGTTCATGAGAGTTTAGGTAGTTAGGAAATTTAAGTGTTTATATTTTAGTTATATGAACTTGCATTATATCTATTATGCATTTTCAGGAGAAAATAATGATGTTAACTATATGGAGTTGTATACATTTATGTATATAAGGTCAGCGTTTTATGTTTTTATAATGAATGAGGCACTAGCACTTTAATGTTATACCATCAATGAATGAGGCACTAGCACTTTAATGTTATACCATCAATTAGTTATCTTAGCAATATGCTAATTAATTATGTATGTATATAAGATGTGATTATATGGAGTCTGTTTGAAGTCTGAGGAAGCGTTATATGAACGTGAAAGCGCTTACTGTCTTTTGGTGCCGTTTGTTCCATTAAACAACTATATTTTTATAACTGCAGTGATTTTGTACAGTCTGTGGTGCACCCTTCGAATATTCTAACCGAGCTCTGTTTGAAATGCTACATCTAAAGAAATCCTAATCCCTCCACAACACACGCTCCAGAGACCTCAACCTCATTACTACACTCAACAGAACATGCTGGAGGGACAGGTTCCTCACCCAGAGACTTCCCATGCTCTGGAATAGACTTCCCATACATGTCAAGCAGACCACCTCGCTGTCCTTCTTCAAGAGAAATCTTGATGAGTGGATGGGTAATAGAAAGTTCACCCCGAGGATCACTCCAGTGGCTCTACTTGATAGAGGTACTGGGAACTAATGTCAGGCGGCATGATGCCAGGGCACATCTATGGGCTAGGCTTGTAAAGGCTCCAGGATCATTAGCCTAGTACACACATATGAACCTATGAACCTGTGATGGGGAGGAAACCCTATGAGCTTTTTTGAGTCTTATGGTACATAAGTTAAAAATCAATTATTCCACTATTAAGGGAGAATGTTTGGTAATCAAGTGCACAGTCTCTTGAAATACAAATAGTTGATCTGCTGCTCCATGGCCAGGAAAGAATCCACAGTGCTACTCCTAAATCTGAGGCTTGACTATTGGGCAAGGTGCCTTTTACAGCGCTGTGGCATATGCTTTCCAAGAAAGGATGGTAAGTGAATCTTTATAAATGGGACAAAATCTCATGTCCCACTTTTTCAGAATGGGGACAAAACCCAAGTTTGCCACTTCACATGTACTTTCACAGCCTTACATGCAACATTGAAAAGGCATGTTAACCACAATACTCTAAATGTCCAGTACTTTCAGCATTTCTAAATTAAGCTTTCCCACTCATGCACACCTGCCACAATGAAAGTGTTTAATCACATCTAAAGAAATGGATCCATTTCTTCCATCTGCTTCTAAAACTGTCTCCTGATAGAAAGGCATTTTCACCAGATTCAGGAGTTCTTCAAAGAGTTTCTTGCATCTATCAATAATGACTGGAGTTAAGACAAGCATTTTTTTTTCATCCTTGCTGAGAGCAGCATTGGCAATACCCTGCCTCTTCAGTCAATAGATTCTTTGCTAAAACTTCTATGAGACTGTACATAAGTCATTTTCCATGGCCATGCCAGATTCCTTTACACTCTCTCTTCAGTATACATAGCGCATTTTAAGTACATATATTATATGTAGATATAAATACAGATAAATGGAATATTATATGGGTGGAGTGTAAAACATGAAATATCTGTAGTCTCGATTCAAGGAATGAGCATTGTGCTTGTAGCAAAGGCATAACTAACTAAAATGAGTTATATAATCTTAGAAGTGTAATATATTTTGTGTCATTAAGTTAGACTTACACATATTCCACTTACCTTTTTTAGGTTTGGAAGGTTGTTTTCAATTCATTTTGATGGACTGTAGTACTCATTTATGTTGTCTTTTTAAAAGGGCTTTAAGTAGTTTCTGTAGGTTTTATGAGTGGATAGTCTCATGGATGGCTTTCTGTTTGCACTGTTTCTTTTGTATGTATTTTAATAGTGTGTTGTGGGCACCATTAGAATTTACTTGTTCATAGTTTAGCAATGTTTAAGTTTAATTTTAGTTAAATCAGTAATGCTGCTTTCTAATTAGCTATTTGTGATCAATACACACACACACACATACAATTATATGTGTGTGTGTGTGTGTGTGTGTGTGTGTGTGTGTGTGTGTGTGTGTGTGTGTATGTGTGTGTGTGTGTGTGTGTGCGTGTGTGTGTGCGTGTGTGTGCGTGTAAATATTTTTTTTTTTTTAATTCAGGGTTTGGCTGATATATGCGGCAATGTTTTTGAAGGGCCTGTACATGTGTAGTTTGTGTGCAGTCTTACTTTTTTATTTACATTTAAATCAAAGGGAGACAGAGTCTGAGTTTTACTTTTTTATTTTACTTTTGATTTAGTTTTTTCTTTGACTGTAGTGGAAACCTAAGGTTGCAGATGTATAAGTTTATTGTAATGGACTTTGCTTTAGTGTAGTGTTTTTGTCTGTAGTTTATATGTTTAGCATACAAACATTTAATTTAGTTTTTTTTGCAATTAGTTTCAATATGGCAGGTTTAGAGAATTTTTGGTAAGACTGATGATAAAGTGCCAAGATTAGGAATAAAATTTAAAGGACAAGCCAAGGATGTTGACAAACCTGTGATGATGTGCTAGGACTGCAAATAAATAATATACACACTAGATATATGTGTCTGCAGTCTGTCTTAGGCAATTTCTTTTATCTATCTATCTATCTATCTATCTATCTATCTATCTATCTATCTATCTATCTATCTATCTATCTATCTGTGTGTATGTTTCATTTGGGGTCTAGTCTGATGTACATGACACATGAAATATCTTGCACTGTAGGGTTCAGGAACAAGTCACGAACCAAGTCCCTAATATGACAGTAAAACATACGTCATGTATGACATAAGCAAGATCCCCATACACAAGGATACAAGATTGCCATGTTTCACACCTTAAAGTGCTATTGTTAGACATAATACTATAGTACCTATATTTTTCTAGTCTGCCATCCTAATGAGGTACCCAGCAATGCCCATCAATGCATGCCATATGATACATGTGAGAAAAGCTTTGGGTGCCAGTTTCTGCCATTCTTCCCTGTGATTCTTCAATTTGAGACATCATAGCTCAAGAAGGACAAGATAGTGCTCCTTTTAGAGTGCAGAGGTAATATGTGGAGAAGTCAAAAATCTTTTTTTTCCTCCATAAGGATTACATCCAGTGGCTACTGTAGGAGGGCTATCAAAGGACTCAGTATAAGATGGAATCCTGGAATAGTTTAGCCTAGGCTGTGATCCATGCCTCTGGTATCCCACTCATGGGGGAACAGCACCATCACCATTACAGTAACATGAGGCACCACAGTTCTGACTTACTAAGTCAATGGAAGGAAGATGTTAGCAGGTGCAACCCTTGTGCTGTAGGTAGAATATATCTTAGCTACACATATAACCTGCTAATGAGTGGTATTCACAGATATTACACAATGTTGCTTTTCTCTCCATAGCCTCTAAACACTTTGCAGAAAATAGGCAGCTGTACAGCAGGAGAGCAGGGCACCTAAGAGAGCACCGGGGTTAGTATACTTGTTTAAGAATTTACAGCTTTTACCAGAACTGTAATTGGCTCATCTAGACCCTAGTGCTGCTGTTCAATCTTGCTCCCATCTTGAGAAAAAAAGAGAAAAAAAAAACAATCTTTTCCTCTTGGCTAGTTGTTCTAAACTCAAAAGCAAGTCAGGTCCAGAAAATAATGACAGTACTGCACTACTGACAATCACGCCTCCCCCAACACCTTGCACTTGGGGCAGATTCCCTCTTTGCCCCACCCTAGCTATGCTTCTTGTTATTAAAAGTAGTTTCATACAATATACCTTTCATAAATCACTGGCTCTTCTATGATACATTTCATAGTTCAAAGTTAGCAGTATGACATTCGGTGATATCTTCCATAGTTCAGTGGTAACGGTATGACTGCTGAATGCTCTGTATGTGTGTGTGTGTGTGTGTGTGTGTGTGTGTGTGTGTGTGTGTGTGTGTGTGTGTGTGTGTGTGTGTGAACTTCAATAGTTATATAAGTAGAAGTATGACTCTTGAATTGTGTGTGTGTGTGTGTGTGTGTGTGTGTGTGTGTGTGTGTGTGTGTGTGTGTGTGTGTGTATGTGTTCTGACCTTTATTTGGACAAGTGGTTCAAGATGTATGCTAAGGCTATGTTGTGCTGTATTGTGATAATACTAGTGGGCTCTAAACTCCTACACCATGTGTGTTCTGATAATTCTCCCACTGATGTGTCTGTATCATTGTACAAAGTACAGCAATAAATGTGGGAAACATTTATGAGCAACCTTTTTTGGGTGGGTGAACATCTGTGTTATGGACAACTGTTGTCAATGTATTTGTTTCCTTTAATTATAATCTGTAAGGGACATATATGTCTGAGCATCATTTTTCATTGTATATGTACATTTGTCTCAGCCATCTCGTACTGTGACTTGGACTACAGGCACTTGTTGGTTTCTCCAGGTAGCTCCTCAAGGTAATCCTTTACCTTTTGGAATGCAGGTGTTAATGGCTCTGGATTCAGGTCCTTCTTTCACCTATGTATGCTTACAGCTTTGTTAATCTGGGAAGTTAATTCTTGTTAAGTCAAGTATATTAGGTGTAACAATGTGACAAGTGCATATCAACTTTCTTTTTTCATTGTATTGGTATTACTCTCGGCCACACCCTCTTTGTCGTTATCTTTTCTATTACATACGTTTACTTTGCTTATTATTTTTATTTTTTCTGTTTATTTCACTATTATATGCAGCAGCATGAAGACATGTACCCATTGCACTGGCAAAGCCTTCAGTGCCCCACGGGTATCGGTAGCAGTGCCACCACCACCAGAAGCACCCAACACATCTGGATCCCAGCCTGCCATACTCACCTCCACACCTCTTGCCCTACGTGCACTACCCAGTGCAGGTAGCCCAGTAGTGGATGCTTCGACTGTTGTACCTACCAATAGTAGTGCCAGTGGAGGTGACAATTTTGACAACCATCAGCAACTGGTAGCCATTGTGGGGGAGATAATCGACAGGAGGTTGGATGCCTGAATCAGACAGATGAAAAACCTTCAATGAAAATCTTTACCAATGACTCATTGAGCCATGTCCCTGCCCAACACAATCTCCACCATCTGAGACAGGGCCCAGGGGTGATGCCCAGTATGGTGACTAATCTCTCACAGGTTCTTAGCTGGCAGGAACTCTATCTGTCAAACACCACCCTATCCCCCATCATGCTGTTCCTCTCCCTTTTGGGTCAATACCCACCCCTGTTGATCACACAATCTTCACCCTCACTATTATCTTTGTCTGTCTGATTTCTCCTTCACTATTGTATCCCCCACTTGTTTTATTACTACACACCCTGTCAGGCTTATCTGTCTTCCCCGGCTACCTACTCTAAGCCTCTTACCTTCTTCTTACTTCCCTTACTTGCTTCCTCAACTTACCATCTATTTATGTATCAAAAATGAGCACCTCTCCTACAAAAAAAAAATTACCCCACCTCCATCCTGCTCATTTCTTAGATACTCACCTTATTTAATACCAACTGCTTATATCCCCTTTTCCTCTCTTTCCTATACTCCCACTTCCACTCTTTAGTCTGGTCAAAAAATAGATAAACACACCTCAAATAGGTCCATGTATGGTTTCCGAAGCACTTATCCTTTGTAATTGTACTGTTCATGGCAGAGGACCATCAATGTCCATGTACAACTGCCAAGCACTAGCACTGCTAATTGTACAGTAAAAAGTTAGGCTACCATGTTTCACACCTCCAACTAATATGTACAACCGGTATCGTGCACTACTTATATTGGCCTTGCCTGGCACTGGGTGTGCAAATGAGTTGAGCATCATTGTGCATCTGTTTGCACAAACTGAATGGAGTATGACCACTAGGTGTTGAGTACTACACTTTACAAGCTATTACACTGCCAGATATGCCTGTGGATAATAATTTTAGATCCCAAGCATGGTGTCCCGGGGAGTAATTTTTGGATAATTTACTGTTTCATTCTGTAAGTGTGGTTTGCACAATTGCTGTGTGTTTCTCCAAAAGTGTTTTGTCTGACTGCTGCCATATCACAGTCTGTAAATGAGGTGCCTTGTATAAAAAAAAAAAAAGAATGTTATGTGTTCAAGTTTCCTCAGGGCTGTGTGCTTTATTCTCTTCTACTCTTTCATTCTGAAAGTGTGGGTCACACAACTACTATGTGTTTCCCAGAAAGCTTTTGGTTGACTGCCACTGCTGTAAAATAAATGCTTGAACTGGACAAATAACGAAGGATGTGGGTTCAAGTTTCCTCTAGGCTCTGTGCTTTAGTGTCTTTTACTCTTTCATTTTGCAAGTGTGGATCACACAACTACTATGTGTTTCCCAGAAAGCTTTTGGTTGACTGCCACTGCTGTAAAATAAATGCTTGAACTGGACAAATAACGAAAGATGTGGGTTCAAGTTTCCTCTAGGCTCTATGCTTTAGTCTCTTTTACTCTTTCATTTTGCAAGTGTGGATCACACAACTACTATGTGTTTCCCAGAAAGCTTTTGGTTGACTGCCACTGCTGTAAAATAAATGCTTGAACTGGACAAATAACGAAGGATGTGGGTTCAAGTTTCCTCTAGGCTCTATGCTTTAGTCTCTTTTACTCTTTCATTTTGCAAGTGTGGATCACACAACTACTATGTGTTTCCCAGAAAGCTTTTGATTGACTGCCACTGCTGTAAAATAAATGCTTGAACTGGACAAATAACGAAGGATGTGGGTTCAAGTTTCCTCTAGGCTCTATGCTTTAGTGTCTTTTACTCTTTCATTTTGCAAGTGTGGGTCACACATCTACTATGTGTTTCCCAGAAGTCTTTTGGTTGACTGCTGCTAATGTAAAGAAAATTCTTGAACCAAACAAATAATGAGGGATGTGGCTTCAAGTTCCCTCTGTATTGTATGCATTTTGCCTTGTTCATTCTTTAATTCTGCAAGTGTACGATATACAGCTACCGCGCATTTCCCTGAAGGCTTTGGCTCCCTGCCTGCAACTGTAGCTCGGCCTACAAATGAAGTATATTGCATGCAATAAGTGATGAAGGTTATGGGTTCAAGCCCTCTCTGGAATATATACTTTTTGCCTCATTTGATCTTTCGGTTTACAAGTGTGGAACACACAACTACTGTGCGTTTCCCTAAAAGAGTTTGACTGACTGCTATTGCCATGTAGAATAAGTGCTTTAAGTAAAATAAGTGATGAAGGGTGTGGGGCAAGCTCCTATACCAAGTTGCATACAGGCAAATCATTGTTAAAGTAGGGTGGTTGTTTATTTATTCATTCATTCATTCATTCATTCATTCATGATCTTTTTGGTGCAGTACAGATAAAGTGGTCAGATTCTGATGATGAAGATGTATCTTCATTTGGTCAATGTCTTTGTTCTTTTATTTCCCCCACCCATATGTGTGCATTTGTTATGTGACATTTTTATGCAGCAGCACACAGAATGGAGCCCCGGGCACCATCCAGGCCTGCTATACTACCAACAGTGTTTACTACATCACTGCCAGTAACATCACTGCCCATTGTGTCCCCAGATGCTACCCTCAAATGTACCCCAATCCCACCCTCAGCAACACCACCACTATCTTTCCTTTGTGTGTCTGATGCCTCTTTTCACTTACTAGGCTAATGATCTTGGTGGACCTTAAGAAGTCTAGCCTTACATTCCCATGGTAGCTTTTAGCCTTTATATTTTGTGTACAAATAACCCAGAGATGGGCTGAATGAGAATATGTTGGGAGATTTACATGTTGCCCATATCCATGAGAGACAAGGGGGCTATATTGAAGTGAATTTGTGATTACCCATCCATATGTCCAAATTATGTTTGAATATAGGTTCATAGGTTCATAGGTAGGTACTAGGCTATCTG
The DNA here is from genome assembly GCF_019279795.1 of Protopterus annectens. Lineage (NCBI taxonomy): Eukaryota > Metazoa > Chordata > Ceratodontiformes > Protopteridae > Protopterus > Protopterus annectens. Next base: position 514,419,613 of record NC_056730.1, on the reverse strand, counting down.
CCCGAAGGCATTTATAAGCCTAGCCAGAATGTGTTGGCTTTTGCCATCCCCTTAGATTAGTTCCCTGTGCCTCTGTCCAGCAGAGCCACTGAAGTGATCCCTGGGGCAAACTTTCTGTTTCCCATCCACTCGTCAAGGTTTCTCTTGAAGAGTGTTAGTGAGGAGCTCTGCCTAATGTAGACTGGAATCTTGTTCCAAAGCATGGGAAGTCTCTGTGACAGGAATCTATCCCTCCAGCACATCCTATTTACTGTTGTGGTGAGGTTTAGATCCCTAGAGCATGTAGCTCGAGGGGATAAGCTTTTCTTTGGGTGAAGCATGTCGATCAGTTCTGGGTTGGATATGGCCTTATATGTCAGGCAGAGATCACCTCTGAGTAGGCGGTATGCAACCAAGTACAGCTGCAGTTTCTTCAGACGAGCTGCATAGGGCATCTGTTTGAGGCCAGTGATCCTCTTGGTGAGGTACTTCCATGGTCTTTCCAGTTGTTGCAGGTGTCTTGTAAGATACATCCTAAATGGGGCATTGTACTCTATGATGGGTCTAATGAGCGATGAGTACAGGGGCACAATGACCTCTTCTCATCTGGATGCGAACCCTTTTGTGATAAGGTGTGCCACGTAGAAGGATTTTCTAACCACTTTGGCAATGTGATTATCAAAGGAGAGTTTACTATCTACTTGGGTCCCCAGATCCCTTATTACATCTTCCGTATTTAGGGAACTACCACCTATGCAGTAGTTTGTGGGTACTTTGTTTTTTTCCAAAGGGGATGACTATGCACTTTTTGGCATTTGGCTTGAGGCCATGATTTTGACACTAGGTGTCCATCTCAGTGAGACCCTTTTGGAGGATATCTGTGTCAGCTGGAGAGTCAATTATAGTCCCTAGTTTGCAGTCATTTGCGAACTTGGTCAGCCATAGTCCTCCTGTGCTTGCCTGTACCTCTGAGAAGTAATGCTGAACAGGAGGGGTCCTAGGACTGAGCCCTGTGGAATGCCACTTGTAACCAGTTTAGAGTCAGACCTAGCTCCCGCAACTCTTACCATGTGGGTTCTGTCCGTGAGCCAGTTGGCAACCCATCTTGTGATGTAGGGGTTTATGTCCAGGCTGGTGAGCTTGTCTATAATACCAGAATGGGGAATGGTGTCAAAAGCCTTTGCAAGGTCTAGGTAGGCTGTGTATACCACCTTTCCCTCATCTATAGCCTTGGTAACTGTCTCAAAGAAGTCCACCAGGTTTAGGAGGCATGATCTGCCCTTAACAAAGCAGAAATGGGTAGGGTCCAGTGTTTGGAGGTTCCCAATGTCTCTGTTAATGAGTTCCATGATGATGTGCTCCATAGCCTTGCAGACCAAGCTAGTCAGGCTTATAGGGCGATAGTTCCCGGGGTCTGTTGTGGCTCCACCTTTGTGGAGCGGAATAACCTTTGCTGTGTGCCACTCTATGGGTATGTAACCTGTGGAGAGGCTGAGTTTGAAGAGTGTGTTTAGGTGAGGGATTAGTTCATCTTTGAGCTTGTGTAGAACGCAGACTGGGACACCATCTGGTCCCATTGATGCTGTGTTTTTGGCTTTGGAGAGGGCTGTTTTAACCTGAGTGTCTGTGATTTCAGGAGCTCTACATTCTTCTTGTATGGTTATGGGCCCTTTTGGGGGTGAAAGGGGGGTGAAGTTTGCGCTGAACCTGTCTGCCAAGATGTTGGCAATATCGGTCAGTTCAGTGTATTTTGTACCATTCTGCACTAACTCTGAACAGATCTGAGCATTGCCACTTAGATTCTTGACATAGCTAAAGAATGCCTTGTGGTTATCTTTGGATTCCTTGGCAATTTTTCATTCAAAACTTGCCTTGGATGATTTTAGGAGGGATCATAGTTTCTTGCTGATACTAATCAGCGATGTCTTCCCTACTTGGGATTTTACTCTTTTCTGTACTAGTTTCCTCCTTCTATTGTATAGCTTGTTTATGGCAGGAGTCCACCAGACTGGTTTCCTTTTCTTGGAAGAGTGAGTCTTGGTTTTGCTTGGTATAGCATGATTCATGCATTCTTGTAGGCGCCTGTAGAATGCATTAGTAAAGGATTTTGCAGCTTGGACAATGTTATCATTTAGCATGGGGGCTTTGAAACTTTCCACCTCGGTCTTAAGTAACATGAAGTTTGCTTTTGAAAAGTTTTTCATGGTGGTTTCCTTTTCCAGGGGTGGGGGCAGAATGTGGATATCCAAAGTGATTTGTTTATGGTCAGATATAACCAGTGAGGGGTTGACCTCCAGTGTGGAGCACCGGTCACCCATGTTGGTGATGACCAGGTCCAATATATTGTCACCTCTGGTGGGAGTGTTGACCAGTTGATCCAGGGCATTTGAGTTTATAAATTCTAGGAAATGTTGGGCAAGGGAGTTAGTACTTGAGAAGTTCTCCCAATTAAAGTTTGGGTAATTAAAATCACCCAATATTAGGGTGTTTGGTAGGATCTTTATATTTCCCAGTGTTTCCAGAAATGCGGAATGGGGTCCTGGGACATGTTGAGTGATCTGTAGCAAGCTACAATTTGAATTGCAGTTTTGCCCATTGTTAGTTGCACATGGATGATCTCTGAAGCATCGTGCTGTGCCACTTACCTGGAGGCGTGGGTATTCTTGATGAATATGGATATGCCCCTGCCTTTTCTATTTTGGTCCGGGTTCTGTGGCCAAAATGTATGGTATGAGTTGTAGCCTGGTAGTGCTGGGGTGCTCTCTGGAGCCTTAAACCAGGTTTCTGTTACTGCACATATATCGATTTTCTCCATACTGAGGAGTGCCTCGAGTGCATGCATTTTGAGGTTTAGACTTCTGGCATTGAGTAGCATTACCCTCAGTTTTTTGTTACTTGTGCTATTTATGGTGGTGGGTTTGTCTTTTGAGCCTTGCCTAAAAAACTTACTATGGGGGTGGCAAGAACCTTGGCCAGTATTCGAAAGCCTAAGGGTGACAGGTGCAAGCCGTCTCTAGCGAAGCAGCATGGCTTGTCGAGCATGTCATCCCAGGCGGACAGACACTGGATCCCCTTTGAATGACACCAGAAACTTAGCCAGTTGTTGAAATTGATAATTTTTTCTTTATACTGTGGTATTATTCTTGGTGAGGGCAGGATGCTACTCAGGGTCATACCAACCTGAGTTACAAGATAAGAGAGCTTTTCCATGTCTATTTTCATGTAGTCCAGGGAGGTATGGCTCAGGTCATTCAAACCAACATGGAAAATGACACAGTCATATTTGTACTTGTTCTGGAGTGACCTGAGTGCTTGTTTTATGTGGCGGATCCTGGCACCTGACAGGCAGCTAACAGTAACCTTCTCCTTATTCAGCCTAGTGAGTGGGACGTCAGTGTGCCTAACTACAGAGTCACCTATTACTAGTATGTTGGGTATGTTATTTTGCCTTAAGGGCTGTGATTGCATGGCACACTGGTTTTGTGAAGTATGTGTTTCATGATTTGTGTTGGGGGGTGGAGGTTGCTTGGATGTCTGCTTTGGAGGTCTCTGTTGCTTTTGCAGGTTTTTATTTAGAGCCTCCGAGTATGTTTTCATGTATTTATGTGTGTTTTTTTGCCAGTGCTGGTTTAATGGGTCTATGTGAGACTGGTGGTGTGATGCAAGTATTTCCCTTCTCCTCTTGACTGTCTGATCCAGCCTTGGGTTGAGAGAGCTTAGCCTCCAGTTTAGCTATATAATTGCATCTCTCACATGTATTAGTGTTTGGTGGTAGGAGGAGAGGGTTGTCTGTGTACATAAAGCAGTTGTAACATTGCCTCGAAATGCTGAGATTCACCAGTTGGACTGGAGAGTACGCCTGAAACTGCCCTTTGGACATGCCTGGATAGGTACAGTGAACTGTTTTACTGAATGGCTGGTAAGGTTGAATAGAGAGCCTTGTCCTTCTGTACAGTATAGGAGGGTCTAGTGCTAGGGTTTATACAGTGACGGTTTGTGGCATCGGACTGCGAGACTGCAGCCTCCCAGCTGTGTGAGAAAAAAAAAGCACAACACTTGCACAAAAAATATTCTTTTAATTAAAAAAACTGGCTGACTATCATAAACAAACAAGTCCGACTGACTCGCAAAATCCCGGAACTCGAACTGCACATACTCGTTGCTCAACGTGTTCCGGGTTTTTTTTTTTTCTAAATCTGGTTGGTGGACTGTCTCAGACTGCTATAAAGGTAGTCCGGACTCTGGAGAGTTCTGCATCAGTGCGTGATGCCCGGAAGTCTCTGCAGTAACTGCACAGTAAAGTGGAAGGGGGGGCGGACTGTCACGTCCGCAGTCACGTACGTGACGTGAATGGCAGGTTGACGACGGATTGGTTCTCGCTCTCTTTCTGAAAGAGAGCTGGGGGGAATAATGAAGGCTTCCTCGAAAACGGATATCAAGTGAGCTAAATGACTATATTTATGTAGAGGTCAGGTCATCTTGCTAGGCAACACTTGCAATAAGTTTGTTGCTACACTTTCTGTGCCATTCTAGGAATCCAACAAAAGCTATCGTGGAGCTCAGTAATGATGCGCCAATGTTGGAAAAAAGACAAATCAGTTAAGCACTACTAAAACGCAAGACCCAACCTCTGCCTAACTTGTTAAGTTCCAGTATCACTCTAGTTAGTCAGCTCTGCCAGTACTAACTGGTAAAATACCAGTGGATGAATAAAAACAGCTTGGTTTCTGCTTGCTGTCTGCCGGTAATCATAGTAAGCACATAATAGATAATTCAGAGTAGCGAGTAGCTTTTCTTGCTTGTCCTATATATAATTTAAGTTTAACTCCTTGTCCTTATAAGCATGTGCCACAGTTTCCCCATGTTTGGTTGAATGTAAAGTGAAAAGGTTTAAATTCATTGAGTTACATTTCCTGGTTTGAACCTCCCTAACTACCGCTTCCATTGGAAATCACTGTTAGTGTTGTTTCTCCTCGTGGAGTGGCAGTGATTTAAAGATTTGAAGTTTTCTTTTATCTGCAGTTGGGCAACTGTGCAACTAGATATATATATATATATATATATATATATATATATATATATATATATATATATATATATATATATATATATATACACCTACATGGTGTCCTCACAACAACAAAAAAAGATTTTATGGTTCATTTCATCTAGTTAAAGATTCATTTGGCTTGTTTTGTTCAGATGAAATTTCCACTGGTTTACCATCAACAAAACATAGGAAAGTTTGTATCTTTACACTTTCAAAGGTGCTTTAGTATTCACAAAGGTAAATGCATTCTGTACTAGTCCACTGCTAGGAAGTACCTAGATTATGCAAGTAAATCATGGTATCATGGTGTTCCCCTGGGGTGTTCAGCCACTGTCTCATTTTCTTAAATGTCTCATGGGAAAGACTGGGATGTTAATATGTACCAGATGTTCCTGTAAGCAAGACTAGTGGTAGCTCCCCATAGCCTAGTAGCACCACACAGTAGTACAGTATAAGGCAGATGCTTGTGATATAGCTTTACTTACCAAATAGTAACAGTTGCTGCTTGGTAAGTCATGCTATGCTGTACTCAGCTGCCTTGTACAGTAACACTATATGCCACTGGCCTGAATGACTGTAATTCATGCATGATTCACAGTCATTCACTAGGCAGGCAGTATTGTGGTTGGCATCAGCACTGGCATCAATAACCTTTTTATAATTTTGTACATGAGAATCGGGTTGCATTGTGGTCATTACCATATTATGGTAATTAGGGGATCTGGTGATGTGAAGGTTCAAACTCGTGGTTGATCTGCAGCATGGGGGAGGTTGGACATGGTAGGTTTACCTGCACTATATGGGACTCTGTTTCTGGTAGGGATTTTTCTACTGTGTAACAGAGGTGTAGGCGGTGGGATTTTACTATGTGTCAGCAGTAGCATGTTGCTCAATTCTGTCTAATGAGTAGCATCCTAGCAGGGAGGAAGATCTCAGCAACCACAACCATTACAACAGCTGACTCTCTGTTGTTGGATTTGTGTAGCTTAAGCTATGGACACAGCACATACAGTACTGTTGAAGGTTTTGTGAATGGTCTACAGTTCAGGGATGGCCTCATATGCATAAGGGGAAGATGTTTTGGACACTACAGAGAAGGTGCCCTTTTTTTATTTTACTCCATGATATTTGGTAGGGTTATTACTCAGAGAGGGTTGTGTGTTTTCATCTATAGTACATAAAAGCCCTGTACAATACAGTACAGTCTTTATGAGCAGTATGATCATTACTTTCTTTGCATGCCCATGTCAACCACATCTAGAGTATGAAAATGGATTTTCAAAAATATATCAGTGGCAAATTAAAGTGTGTCCATTAAAAAAATTGTTTGCTAGCAGCAGCATCTTCAGTAGTTACAGATCTCTTTAATGTGGAATTATTTAGATGACTTTTACTTCTTTAGAGATTGTGCATATTTACTGATACTGGTGGACTATAGAATGTGAGTAGAATTTTATGATGGAAATGTTCTGAATTGGGCAGTTTTGTCATTATTGGTGCATGCATGTTGTTTTGTTGTTTACTGGAAAAATGTTCAAAACAATAAATTAAAAACACCCTCTAAAGCTGCACTGTATTGTACAAGGAATATAATTTAATACAATCAGGAAGGTGCATTAAAGAGCATGTGTATGTTTCATGTGCAAGGGGCCTGTGATTTGAAAACAACCCAAAGTTAATCTTTCTCTGCCACTGGCAAAGTGTATTTTCTTTGAATGTGGGTTTTAATGCTGTTTCTATGAATGTGAGTTTCAAGGGCAGAGAAGTTTTAATGCTAAGTCTATTTTCATTGTGAGACTGCATTGCATTGTTTAGCAGATATCTATTAGTGTTTGCGCTGTAAAATGCAAAATAAAACTTTCAAATGAAATCTAAATCATCGCAGAAGTAAAGAAATATGCACATTACAGTGTTTATGGTAAATGTGGCGAAATAAACAAGGAATGGGACATTGGAATGGCTGCAGGGGGGAGGCTCCATTCAACAATGATTTTGTGAGGGGGGAAGAGCAGCAAACTCAAAGACAGCCCCGAATGAAATATACCTCTCAAATGTTCAGATTTTTACAGAATGAATAGATTTTTGCTTCTTATTTTTAGTTTGTTCCTCATAAAATTTGTGGTTTTCTGGCAAATCATTTAGGAATGAAGTCACTAAATAATGACAGACATTGAGATTCAGACATCATAATCTTTAAAAAAATGCATGCTAAAGCAAGACCTGTTATTCTATCAATTGTCTTATACAGGAGCAATTTTTAGTACTGTTTGTATGTTCCCCAATACATTTGCCCTTATCCAGATTTCCTGCATTAAGAGGTTGAGAGGTACATGCAAATAAATTGCTTTATAGAATTAGGAATATCCTAACCTCTCAACTGTCCCAGTTTTGGTTGAAAATGTTGCTCTCCCCCCTAATAATCCCTCCACAAAATGACAATTTTGGAAGAAAACGTGGAGGGTTTACAATTATAAATAACTGTAATGATCAGAGTTATAGATTACTTTTATTTCAGAAACGCATGCAGATTCTCTTATTTTGTCAGCTGCTCAAGATAACAGCACTAATATTAAAAAGGTGTCCCTTCTTTGACAGGTTTGCAGCTGTATTGTGCGGCAATTTTGTATTTTTGCAACATATTTTTGGTCCATTTTTCATAAAATCATGGTTTTCTGGCAAATTAGTGGCAAATCATTAAAGACTGAAGTTAGAAAATAATGGCAGACATTTGAGTTTCAGATTTTATACCCTTCAAAAAAATTCGTACTAATGCAAGACCTACTACTATTCTTTTATCTTTCTAAGTTTATAAGAGCAATATTTAAAAATTGTCCTTAATTTTGGGCCTTTGTCCCACTTTTATGTACGGCTTTGTCCAGATTTCTTGCTCTGAGGTTGAGAGGTATGAGTGTCAGAGCCATCACTGTCAGCCAGAGACATATGAAATTGTGACATATTTGTTGCACCCCACTCCCCCATGCAGTAACTCTGGATGTGTCCAAGCAAGGCAAGGAGCAGTTATGCAGTGTAAGTGTGCAGAGTATCCCCCCATCCAAGGTAGACACAAGTACAACAGTGGCGTTTCATCGGTCCTTGATTTTGCAGAATGTTCTGATTTTCTGTCATATTTTTATACTGTTGATTTATGCTTCTTATTATTCAGAAAATGCATGCTGTCACAGTGCCCTGTTGCTCTGCGTTTAAGTAGCAATGCTTTAATGACCATCAGGTAAGCTTGTTGGAGATTGTAAGATGCAAGTAAGCTTTAATAAGCATACTGTTAAAGAATTATCAACACTGAAAGACTTTTTGTTGTTGCCATGCAGAGAATATTTACATAACTAGATAACATATAAGCCTTGGGTATTGAAATGCATATGACAGCATTTGTAATAAAGGACAGGATTACAGTATTTTCAGAAGCTCATTACATTTGTTGGAGACTTGCAGTCATCTTTGCAGGTTTTACCCGTAAACTAAACAGAATGCCAATCTATCATGTGTGGTCCATAACCTGTGCAGTAATCCTTTAAGCAATTTATCTTGAGCTTGTTTCTTGTTTGCTGTTCATGTTTTACTTTGATCATGTCTTCCCCATGAAACAAGTAGATAGTTGTTGTCAGGCAGCAGTTCTTTTTTGGATAAGAAACATTTTTCCAAGAGGGGGTATCAAGGAAATTACTACTTTCGGCATGTTACTTGCTACTTTTATAAAGTTGAATATAAATTATAATTAGAACTGCAGTGCAAGGAGAAGTGGTTTGAGTTGAGTGCTGCTTGTTTTTTTATACATGATTTTGACTGGCATTCCAGTAATGTATTTAAAAAGTAATTTATTCATGCCTCAAAACCTTTTTGTTTCCATCTAGATATTAAGTAAGCTGTCATGTAACCAATGCATTGACATTTTTTTCTTCTACACTTTATTTTGTCTTGATTGGACTCTTGTAATGATGTTTTGGCACCCAGGGCAGCATATTTAATTAAAGTTCCAGTTGTGGTGTTAGGAATAGCTCAACCCCTTTCTAGTTGACCACAGCCCTTCACAGTGGCCCCACCCATTCAGCTGTGTCCTACAGCCCCCCTTTAATTTGAAATCACCAGCCGCCACTGGGTTTATAACTGCTTGCTATGAGTTTTGAGCAAGTGCTGGTCTGAGAAATGAATGGCTTGAGTGCTTAAGCTGAAAGTTTGTCTAGTTCCAAGGGAAAAATTGAAGAGGACACTTTGTGGAGCCGGGAATAGTTATACCCTAGCTAACCATGGCTGCCTGGCATGCAAAACTGGGCAAATGTGGTATTTATAGCAGGGAAATGAAAGAGATAGAAATTAGCCCAAAATGGCCAATAAACTACTAATTTCTGGGCTGAAACCACTCCTCCAGGGACAGATAGGCTGCTCAATGCTCCCCTCTCTCACAAGTGAACAGAGAAACCTCCTTCTATCCAGGTAAGGTATGGGCAAACACAGAGATTTGTAACACAGCCCTGAATTCAGCACTTAACCTGAAAACTGGACTATACTAGCTTAGAAAGGCGGGAAACAAGTATATTTTTTTTTAGAAAATAAAGCATATACAATCAAAAAAACTATTTAAATGCACAGAAAAGGATACTTATTGTTATATATCTCAGATCAGAGTTGTAGTCAATGCCACTAGTAATAAAGTAGGAAGAAACACACATACAGTAAAAGCAGATGAATAGAATGCAATATATATATATATATATATATATATATATATATATAAAACAATAGAAAACAAACAACTGATTTAAACAAGTTACCCAATTAACCAGAAAAAAGCTCAAAACTGAGCCCTGCTCCAGCAGTCTTCAATCAGACAAGTTCTAACTGCACACTCCTGCTGCTAGGGTGCAAGGGAACCTTCTCCAAAAAAAGATGGCCTGGGTCATAGCTCAAGTTATGCAAACAAAGCTAGATTCAGCAGGCCTGAATCTGGTCTATGCTGCAGCAACAAGGCGCACCATTTTCAGAGAGAAACAGTTCAAATAAGCAGGCACAATAAGCCTGTGACCAGAAATTCCCAGCTCAGAAGGGCAGACTCTAGCCTCCCACAAGACTGCAGACCACACCTTCTTAATGTAAAAAAACTGGCCCAAAGCCCAAGTGCTTAAACCAGAACTAATACACTTTAGAACAGACACAAAGCCTTCAATCAGCAAATCCCAACTCAGAAGGATATAAGCTTCCTGTCCTGCCACAACAGTGCAGACCACAAACCTTCCTAATGTGAAACAACTGGTCTAAAGCCCAAGTGCGTAATCCAAAGGCTTAGAATAACAGTTACAATTTAATCGGCTACTAACAAGCAGTAATAAATGCAGCAGAATAAATGCTATTAAGTACTTTTAAGAACAGGCAGCAAGAGCAAAATAAATAATACAGTAGGAAGAAACACAAACACAGTAAGCAGATGAATAAAGTGCAAAAAATTTTTTTTTTCTCTCCGTATTAGGTAGAATGAGCTAAAGACACTAGACTGGGAGGAGTGTCACAGATCAAATACAGTAGGGGCGGGAAGTTGCAAAGCCACCAAGTATCAAAAGAAAACACCAATAGGGAGGGCAGTGTGGGGAAAAATCAACTCAGAAAAATAACACTTTCAACACAGATCAGAAGCCAGCAAATATGATCTAAATCAATCAGGCAAAAGCAATTAGAATACTGTAGAACATTGGATAGAAGTGTCAAAAATATACTTATCAATTTATATTTTGAGTTGTTTCACTAGCACTCTCAGTCAGAATTCAATTAAATTCAAGCAATGAATGCAGAGGTAACAAACAGGGAATCTTAATTATACTAGCAAGCCTTGAGACAATCAGATAAAACACACAAGTTGTTTGGCCAGTATTTAACAGAGCAGGATTAAGGGTGGGGGAAAAATAGCACTTTGCACTCAGAAAAATAACACTTTCTACACAGATCAGAAGCCAGCAAATATGATCTAAATCAATCAAGCAAAAGCAATTAGAATACTGTAGAACTTTGGAAAGAAGTACCAAAAAATATACTCATCAGTTTATATCTTGAGTTGTTTCAGTAGCACTCTCAGTCAGAACTCAATTAGATTCAAGTAAGAGAAATACTTATGTGGACTGGAAGACACTCCATAGAAGTGGAATTCTCTATGATACATCCCTACACCTTCAATGTGTTCTATTTATGCTGCAGAAAAGAATGAAATCTCTTTAGTGGGTGTTTATGCCACCACTGGATTGTGTATGTTCAATGGGTCTGATATCATAGTGTCTTTTGAAGTTCTATACTTGAGGTAGAGGTCATCTCTCAGTAGCCTGTATGATACAGAGAAGAGGAACTAGGCTTTGAGCCAGACTGCATAGTCTTTTTGATTTAACCCATTGATTTTCTTAGTGAAGAAGTATTGTGGCCATTCCATTTGTGGCAAGTATTTGGACAAGTACATGTTGAAAGGGGCATATTACTCAATGATTATCCTGATGAGTGCTGATTATAGTGAAATCACTACATTCCTGGACCTGGATGCCATACCATTACATATAAGTTGCATGATGGAAAAGGACTTCCTTATAATCATGGATACATGGTGATCAAAGAGTTTGTAGTCAACACAACTGCCTAGATCCTTGACTAAGGGATCAATTTTCAGGGGGTGTTGTCAATGTGATAGTTACAAGGGGATTCATGTTTGCTGAGGGAAAGATACCATTATACAACCCTTAGCATTTAGTTTTAGTCCATACTTTTGACACCAACTTTTTCTTTGGGACAGGCCGTCTTGGAGGATCATGGTGTCCCCTGGAGAGTTTATGATGGCACCAAGTTTGTAGTCATCTGCAGACTTGGTCAGCCACAAACATTTAATATTAGCCTTGCTCCCTGAGAAGTAAATGCCAGCGATGAGTGACCCAAGAACTGAACTCTGTCGTACATCATTAGTCATAGTCATTTTGTTGGAGGTGGAACAGTTCATCCTTATTTTCTGGGTACTATTTGTGAGCTAATTTGGTATCCAGTGAGTTACACAGGGATATACAGTTAGCTTAGAGAGTTTATCTATGCTACCTGAGTATAGGATGGTGTTAAATGTCTTTGCGAAGTCTAGATATGTATTGTGTACTGATTTGCCAGCATTAATAGGGCCATAAGAGGTTAGTAGGCAAACAGCCCTACATCCTTTTTAAACATAGCCATTCATATCCTTGTTTTCCAAATTATCAGTGCCCAGGGCCTAGTATGGTTTTGGTATATGCCTGTGCATCTACATTATAAGCTGCCCCTATCCATAAAGGACATAGGTGACAAGTCAGGGGTGAATTTGCAATTTGCCATCCACTGGACCAAATTGCTTTGAATAGGCTTAGAGAAGAGTTCTGTTTCACATAAATGTGGAGCCTGTTCCAGAGAAGGGGTAATCTCTGAGACACATTCCTGCCCCTCCAACATGTTTTGCTTATGTCACAGATGAGGTTTAGAGCCTTAGACTAGGTAATTCTACTGTTGCTTGTTTTGCAAATATGTAGCAGATCCAAGAGGGCCAAAATTGAGAATGCCTGGTAAGTTAGGCATGGATCACCACTCACTAGTCTCTAGGAGAATAAGTGCAGGGACAAGGCTTTGAGGTGGCCCTCATAAGACATGTTATTTACACACTGTATTCTTTTAGTGAGATACCTCTGTGCCCACTCCAGCTGTTGCAAATGCCTGGTCAGGTACATCCAGAAGGGTGCATTGTACTCGATTATTGGTCTAATGAGGGTTGAGTGTAGTGAGACTATGATATCCTTAAATCTGGATATCTTTGCCCTTACTTTAAAGTTGGGCCACATAAAAGGATTTCCTCACTGCCTTGGACATATGATAATAAAGGTTCAGGTTACTGTCAAGCTGATTTTCCAAGTCTCTTACCACTGGGAGTACTCAGTGGAGTGTCATCAGTGTTGTAATTTGCAGGGGTGGTTGTCTCCCCAAAAGGTATAATTATGCATTTTTGAATTGCATTGCATTTTAGGCCATGGCTCTGGAACCATTTATTTGTCTGTGTCACACCCTCCTAGAGAATATCTACATCTTTGGATCATCGGCAAATCTAGTAAGCCAAAGGCCTTTTACATTTGCCTTAACTTCATTAAAGTATATCCCAAACAGGAGATGTCCCATTACTGAGCCCTGTGGGACACCTATTATAACAAACCTCTTGGTGGAGATAGATTCCCCCACCCTAACTTTATGTGTCCTATACATGAGCAATTTGGCTATCCATTGGGTGACATAGGGATTTGTGCCTGAATTTGTGAGTTTGTTTATTAATACCTGAGGGAAACATTGTGTCAAATACCTTTGCCAGGTGGAGGTAGGCAGTATGCACCATTTTGTCCTCATTCATGGCTCTAGTGACCTTCTTGAAGAAGTCCATCAGTTTTAGTAGGCATGACCTGCCCTTAATGAAACTGATCTGGGATGGGTCCAGTGTTTAAAGATTTCCTATGTCTTTGTTTATCAGGCCCATGATATTTTTTTGCATGGCCTTACATATAAGACTAATCAAACTTATGGGTCTGTAGTTCTCTGGGTATGTTGATGGTTTCCCTTTGTGTACAGGGATCACCATTGCCCTCCTCCACTCCCTAAGGATGAAGCCTGTCTGGAGGTTGTGGTTGAATCGAGATTCTAGTGCACTTGACAGGTCATGTTTCAAGCTATTTAGGAGACATCCTGGAATATTAGAGGGACCCATCAATGCAGTGTTTCTAGCTTTGGATAGTGCAGTGATGACTTGTTCTTTAGTGATACTTGGGGGTGTGAAGTCCCACCTCTGGGCCAGTGAACAAGGAGTCTCAATCCTCACCATGGACACAGGTAAAGGATGTTCACTTGAACAAAAATAGATACACACAGTATTTCCAGATGCAGCTCTCTGCACCAAGCACAACTTCCCTTAAGAGCACAAGGGGAGCACACTCCTGTCCTGGGCTGGGTTTCCTCTCTCTCTCTCACCAGCCCCAACATAAGATTCCCAACTGACACAGCTATAGAGTTAAGTCCTTAGCCAGGTGTTCCAAGCCAAGTCCTCCACCACACTCTCTGTGAAATCAGTGCTGTCAGTATCCCTGGTCAAAGTAGCGCACACACAAACTCCCTTTGAGCTTTGATTTTTCACACACACACACACACACACACACACACACACACACACACACACACACACACACACACACACACACACACACACACATACCTGGGAAAGGCTGGCACAGATTTACTAGCTCTGCCTCCTCTGCCCAGACTATAAGGTTTATACACTGCCCACCAGAACACCAACAAAGCCAGCTAATCTAAGGCTCTTACAAGGGGAACACAATTATACTGAGTAAAATTAATACTAATACCAATGGCAGTGTTTGACCAATGCAGCAATGCTTTCAGGAGTGGCCACAGTGTCACCAAATAAACATAAGTACTCCCAAAGGTTAAATATTCTCTAAAAGACCGGCCACAAAGAAAAGTTTAAATTAAATTTATAACAAATAATGAAAGAACATGAAAGTACTAAATATCTATTTACAATAAACACCAGAGTCGCAATCACAGGGCATATTAAAAATAACACAGATGGATAGATTAACACAGATACAGAAAAACAGTACTTAACTATATTTTCCTGACTGATCTAAAGAATTACTATTCTATGGTTACTTACTAAATCGAGGCAAGATGAACCGGGTGAGTGGTCCTCCTTTGTCAGGTATCAAAAACAGACTGCCCTGAGACTTCAGTCTCATCTAGTATTAAAAGATCATTTCAGTGCTGGATTACAGAATGACATTACATACATCTGCTCATCTGATGTCTGGTTCCCACACTATCCCCACTTTACTAGAAACTGAACCAGAATTTAGCACATATATGTTACCATACACATAGACAGAGCTTTGCTGAGATGTGCTATAGCATCTGGAAGGTATAAAACATTTCAAAACTTCCACCCCTCCAGGGTCGCAATTACTTCACCCCTAATGGCAATACAGTAGGATTCCTAGTCCTGGTTTTCACAAACATTTCTTCTGTGGATGCAATCAGAACTGTAAGATACAATCATTATGGCCTAAACCAAGTAATTTAATTTCAGACTATTTTTCAAAGTTTACTGGACTGAGATTAACCTCTTCTCTTCCAGTGTCTTCTGTTGCAATATATTAATTTCAACAGTTACAATACAGCCTGATATACATGTGTATTTCTTTTCTGTCCAGCAGGACCCACTGTTGGCCCATTTTTGACACAAGCAGCTTTGCAAATACATTTTCAACACAAGCACCTGTACAAATCAGTTTGATATACAAATGACATATAATTCTTTACAAAACTCCAGCTAGCTATGATGGCATTTGTTATACATCCATTGCCCTACTTCTCCTGGCATAGCTGTCAATACCTCACATCATCACATCTGTCCCCCCTTTGAAGACTCAAGCTAGTTTATCAAGTGACCCTGAAGAAATGCTGCTTGACAGGAATGAGCCTGTCTGGGAATACATTAACCCATACCCTGTCTTGGCAGTCCATCTGCATTGGCATTGCTTGACACCACTACAGTGCTGTACTGTCATGTCTGCAACCCTAGGCTCCACCTTAATAACTTGGCATTTTGCTGGCTGGCTCGATGTAGCCATGTTAAGGGATTATCATCGGTAACTGCAGTGAATTTCCCCTCCATACAGATAGGGATGAAGTTTCTGCAGTGCCAATACTATGGATAGACCCTCTTTTTTTCTACTGCTGCATAACATTCCTCCCTGGTTTGGAGTCTACAGCTGAGATATGCCACTGGGTGCTCTTCTCCCTCTGAGGAAACCTAGGTGAGTACAGCCCCCACCCCAAGATTCAAGCATCCACCTGCACAACAAATTCTTTACTTTAATCTGGACTGGTTAACACAGGGGGTTCCTCCCAAAGCCCCTTTAAGCTTTTGGAATGCCTGCTCACAGGCTGGCATCCACACTACCTTATCTGGCCTGTTTTTCCTCATCAGGTTTGTGAGGGGAGCAGCTATGGCACTATAATTGGGAGCAAACTTTCTATAGCACCCTTCTGTCCCAAAGAATGCCCTCACCTGCTTTTTGGTAACAGGAGCAGGCCACACCTGAATATCCTTTGGGTCTGAGTATATGATGTCATTTACTACTAGCACTGCATAGTGCTGGGCATTGTTTCTGAGGTTTGTAACTTAGTTAAAGAAGGCTTTGTGGTTAATCTTTACCTGGGTAGTTATTTTATTCTCATATCTAGGTTCTTAGGTCTATAAGTGGTTATTAGGCTATTGACCCAAAGGTCATTATAAGCTTAGCCGTGTGTACCCAGTACAATACTAGAGAATCCCAATATAAGGGTCATGCCTAAACTCAAGATCTTAATTAGCAATGATTTCCCATATCTAGGAGGGAAATACGTGAAAGAATTTATGGTTTCCCATCCAGTCATCAGGCTATGCTTAAACAGGGTCATAGAGGGGCTCTGTTTGATGTGAATTGGTAGCCTATTTCCAAGGTGTGGCAACATCTGAGAGACATATCTGTCTCTCCAGCAGGTCCTATTTATGTCTCAGGCCAGGTTAAGGTCCCTGGAGTGAGTGAGCCTTGTCCCATTTGACTTGCGTATGTGCAGCATTTCCATTAGGTTTGTGTCTGAGATTGTTCTCTAGGCCAGGCACAGGTCTCTTCTAAGTGGTCTGTACACTACTGAGTACAGTAACAGTGTCTTCAGTCTGTCAATGTATGGCATGTGCTGGACACACTGACTTTTCTTGGTTAGAAATCTCTGGGGTCTCTCAAGTTGCTGCAGGTGCCTAGTAAGGTACATACCAAAGGGAGCATTGTAGTCAATTACTGGCCTGATGAGGGTTGATTACAGTGGAGTTCTGACCTCTTTCACTCTTGAGGCAATACCTTTGCTAATTAGGTGTGTGAAGATAGAATGTCTTTCTTACCACAGTAGACACATGGTGGTCAAAGTTTAGGCTGCAGTCAAGTCTCTCACTACTGAGTTGTTACTTAGAGCATTATTATTTATATGACAGTTTGCAGAAAGGAATTGTAATGCATTTTTTAGCATTAAATTTGAGTCTATGGCTTTGACACCAATCAATGTAAGTCCCTTTTGAAGTATATTGATATTGTATATTGATTCAATTATTGCACCTAATTTGCAGTTGTCAGCAAACTTAGTGAGCCACAGCCCCTCTGCTTTGGCCTGAACTTCTAAGAAGTGTATTTCAAACAACAGAGGGCCCAGCACTGACCCCTGTGGAACCCCACTGCTGACAGGTCTGAGGCGTGAGGTAAAGTACCCAACTTTGACTGAGTGTGATCTGTCAGTGAGCCAGTTAGCAACCCACCTGACAAGATAAGGGCTGATATTCAACTGGGAGAGTTTATCAATGATGCCTGAATGTGGGATTGTGTTGAAGGCCTTGGCTAAGTCCAGGTAGGCTGCATGCACAGATCTGCCTTCATCTACGGCTCTGGTGACATTTTTGAAGAAGTCCATTGGGTTTAACAGGCATGACCTGCCTTTGACAAATCAAACTGTGTTGGATATAGGGTTTGGAGATCACTTATATCCTTATTTATAAGATCTATGATGATTCGTTCCATGGCCTTACAGATAAGATTGGTTAAGCTTATGGGTCTGTAGTTCTCAGGGTTTGTTGCTATACCTCTTTTATGAAGGGGGATGACAGTTGCTGTTTGTCATTCATCCAGAACAAAATCAGTACTCAGACTGTGGTTGAACAGGGTACCTAATGGAGTTGCTAACTCATCTTTTAGACCGTTTAAAACACAACCTGAGATGTCATCCAGTCCCATACAGGCTGTGTTTTTGGCCTTAGAGAGAGCATTAATGACTTTCTCTTTGGAGATGCAAGGTGGGGGAGATGTAGAGGGAATGCTTTTTGGAATGTTTAGTGGGGGCAAGGAGTTAAATTTTTACCAAACCTGTCAGCTAATAAGTTAGCTTTTTTCACAGGATCAGTGTGTGTGATGCCATCCACAGCTAGTTCAGCACACGTCTGGGTCCTACCTCTTAAGTGGGTTCCTATTAGATGACTTTAGACGCATTCTATGAAATGCGTCTTGGTCGAACTTAAAACAACAAAAAGGCAAAATAGCGAAGCAGCTTTTAAGCGAATTCTTTCTCAGGGCCGCTTCTGTTACTTTGCACTTTATGTATTCTTTCAATTTTTTTCTTTTTTTTTTTTTTTTTTGGAACAGCGATTATTTTTCCCTTGGAAAAAAATCGCTGTTCTGAGCTTTCGAGATTGTAACCTTTCACTTACCTGGGATCTATTATTCATCATTGGCTTTTTTAAGCGTTCAATGATATAATATAGACCCTCTTAGGTTATGAATATAGTTGGAGAATGTCTTATGGTTATCCTTAGTTATGGCTACTATTTTTTTTTCAAAGTTGCCTTTAGAGGAGGGTGCTCTTCCAGTGCTGGGACCTCTCTTTTTTATTCTTAGACAGCAACTTCTTCCTCATGTTTTATAACTTACTAATGGTAGATGTCCACCAGGGAGGCTTGTTTTTCTTGAGGATCTTGTTTTGATCCTATTAGGTACAGCTGTGTCAATACATTCATATATGTTTGTACAGGGCATTTGTGTATACCTTAGTATAGTTATTAACGCCATCTGTGGGAACAGGAGCTTGGAAGTTATTTATGCCATCCCTTAGAAGGGTATAATTAACTTTGATGATTTGTTTAGCCCAATTTCACCTAAAAGGGATTCAGGTGTTAAAGCTACTTTAAATGTGACTGATTTGTGATCAGATTTAACCAGTGAGGGTCCTATACTTGTGATGGTGCAATGGTCACCCATTATGGTGAGGACCAGGTCAAGAATATTTGAGCCCCTTGTGGGGTTTCATACCATTTGTTCCATGGCATTAGTCTTAACAAAGTCTGGGAACCTCTGTGCAAGCATGTTGGTACTCGTAAATTTACCAGTCAATGGTGGGATAGTTAAAATCGCCCATAACTAGAGTATTTGGTTGTAATTTGATTGACTCAAGTAGGTCCAAATAAGCAGCCTAGATATCCTAGTTCACTGAAGGAGGCTTATAGCTAATAATGACTTGAAGTGGGACCTTACCCACAGTTAGTTGAGCTTGGAGTAACTCCATGGAGCTCTCCTGTCTGACCAACCTAGAGATGTATTTATCTTTGATGAAGATAGATACTCCACTTCCTTTGGTTCTCACATGATCATTTTGTGGTCTGAAAGTGTGGAAGGCATTGTAGCCTTGTAAGGCCGGGGTACTCTCTGCAGCCCTGAACTAAGTCTCTGTGACTGCACAGACGTCAACATCCTCCAGGGTGAGGAATGCTTCCAGTTTCTGATTTAAACTGTTATCATTTAGCAGCATAACACTTAATTTATTTGTGAGTGATCTTTTCACGTCAGAAATTTTGTTCTCAAGACCTTGCCTAAAAAAGGCTCTATGGGGAGGCAAGTGCCTTAACAAGTAACAGAAAGCCTAGAGGTGACAGGTGAACACTATCTCTGGCAAAGCAATGTGGTCTACCAACCTTGTCATCCCATCCTGAGAACTGGATCCCCTTAGAATGACACCAAAAACTAAGCCAATTGCTGAAGTCAATCATATCTAGCTTTGATTGATTTCATCAGGTCCATATTTCCTTGTTTAGTTTAGCAACAAGAGTTTTTTTAGTACCTTAAGTGTTACATTTATTTTTGCATGCAATGATTTTTTTATTGCATTATACAGTCTGCTTAGGGTTCCACAATAGGGGGTTACTTTTAAATTTGATGTTGCGTTTACTTCTGAGAGGACAAATGCATCTATGCAGCTATTTACATGTGCATGGAATATGGCAGTAAACGATTCCACATAAGCAGTGAGGTTGCCAAGATGGAAGGGGCTTTTGAATTTAGCTAGATCACTCAGTTATAGTCGATTAAAATTGTATAATTTCTGAATATCAAGGTATTAAAAGACATTTCAGGCTTTAGTCTTATAGTGAATGTGACTGATTTGTGGTATGATTTGATCAGAGTGAAGGTACAAATGATGGGCAGCAAAGCTGTCCCATATTGGTAATGACCAAATCCAGGATTTTGTTACCCCTGGTTGGGGTGCAGATTAATTGGTATAGAGAGTTTGTATTGATAAAGTCCAGAAATCGCTGGGCATAAATTGATGAGGATGTATAAGTCTCAGTTTACACAGGGTAGTTGACGTCTAGGAGAATGGTGGTTGGCTCAATATATAGAGACTCTATTAGTTAGCTAGGCGGTATGGGCTGAGGGGGGCATAGAGAGTTTCTTATAGTTAGCTATAACATGATAAAGGATTTTCTTCATAGTAAGCTGGACATGGAGAAGTTCCAGGGGGTTATCTTGTCTAACTAGTCAGAAGGTAAAAATATTTTTAAGAATATGGAGATACTACTGCCTTTGCTGCCTTCATCTGATCAGGTGGCCCTAAATGTTTGATACACATTGAAGCCTTGCACTGATGGGGTGCTTTCACTGGTCTGGCAACAGGTCTCTGTGGTGATACATATATTGATGTTTTCCAGGGTAAGAAGCACTTGTAATGTGTGGAGTTTTTGTTAAGGTTCCTAGCATTTAGCAGCAATACTTTTTTTTTTAATTCTGTTTTGTTATTTATGAAGCTTTACAAGACTGATAATGCCTAAAAAAGGCACTATGGGCTTCTCTAAGTATAATGCAAAATGCATACCATTACTCCCTGTCTTATTGTCTCACTCATCCACTAACTCACTCATGCTGTACACAAACCTATGAGCAGCTTGTCCACCCTGGATGGATGGAGGCTGCCTAGGCTCACTACAATAGCAGCATTAAGAGCCTGGTGAGCTCTGCACTGCAAATTATATACCACTTGGTATGGAGGTTGCACATGCTCAGAAGGATGCATGCACCTCCCATAGGCAGTAATTGCAGAGTTTACACAGCTGCAGTGGGGTGGGAGTGAACTAGGGCACCCCCCTGGCAGCAGTATGATACTGCACCAACATCCTCTATCTCCTCATCTGCCATGGACATGGGTCAGACTGAGCCCATGGAAGGCTAACGGGGCTCCGTGAATGAGGAGAAGAACTGGTGACAGCTGATGATCAGCTGCAGGGAGGGGAGCAAAAAAAGTAGCTGTAGTGTAGTTATGTCATTTAAATGTGTATTTTTATGCAAACAGCCTATGAAGTGTATTTTTTATTTAAGTGTGAATGGCATTCAATAATTGGTTTTGGCTATGATGTTTGAGTAGTTGAAATAATTAGTTGTGCACATCAAGTGCTGAGAAATGTTTGAGAAGGCTGATAAATTGGTAGTGAAATACAGACTTTACCTGATAAACTTATTTATCATACCTCTTTGTCAGCATGCATTGTTTACAACACACACACACACACACACACACACACACACACACACACACACACACACACACACACACACACACACACAAACACACACATACAGAGTGGCAAAACGTAAAGCAAACTTCAATGGATAGTGAGAATTCCTAAGGGGTAAAGCTAATATATGAAGAATAAATCTAAAAAGAGTTCCACGAAGGCACAAAACCACTTGAAAAACTGCAAAAAGTGCCAAGGGATATGAAGACCACCAGCCAAATGATAGTAAAGGGTGTATTCATGAAGCGTTACTGTGCTTGTGGAACGTCTGTTTTGGTTGAATAAACTCCCTTTACTGTCATTTGACGGGTGGTCTTCATATCCCTTGGCACTTTTTGCAGTTTTTTAATGTATGAAGAGGCTCACTAAAAAACAAGACAAGGTACTTACAGCACTAAATCCACACGCTAGAACACAAATCCTTTCATAATGGCACCATCTTCATTTGCTAACTAGTAAAACTGACACAGGAAAACCGCTATGAGTTACTAAACTATGTTGAATTTTCAATGTAATAAATCCTATTTTATTTCCCAACATACTTCAAAATAATATACGAACCCCTGTTGAAATAATGCTGCTGTAAAATCCCTGTGTTAAAAAGCACACCATGTGATCTTGTAATTACAGTAATCCACATAATAATGTAGGTTTTAAATTAAGCAAATCACTTCATGTCTATATGCACAAAGATGCAAAAGCATGTGAAATCTGGCAGATGAAAATAGTTTAGCTTATGTGCCACACTGTGCAAACCAAAAAGTACTTGCTCAGAAAATCATCCAGATCTGTGGACATCAGATCCATTCATCCTCACTAAAGCTTCACAGTTTAAATTGCTTTAAGTAATGTTCATTCTGTTCTGAAAAGGTATTGCAATACTGTGTCTGTAAAGATATAGCTATTATATTCCATCACAAAGACTGTGATGCTTTACCAGTACACATCAAAACTCTAAAAGCACTACTGACGTGCACACCTGAATTCTTACAACTACCACTAAAGTGGGGTTTCACAAGTCTGTCTTCAGGTAATATTTAGCTTCTAGGTTAAAATCACAACTATGTCAAATATTTAGATTTCTTTCACTTTAACGTTTACTCTCTATGTTGAATGAAGTAAAAACACCTGCAGCTAAATAACAAGTTTCTGTGTGTTAGTACACATATGCTACAAATAATCTTAAAAAGAACTGCTATAATATATACAAGTAACGTGAATCATCAACTGTAGGTGCTGTGCTGTCTGGGGGGTGGGTGTGTGAGTTCAAACTCAGATTAATCAAAAGCAAAACAACTATCAGTTTCCAGCATGTGATTAATTAACATACATGAAGGACATCAGTAGCTATGTCACTGCAGTTATAACATGGAAATATGGAAACTGAGCCTTGTGAAGTACGTTTACTGCTGTGATAAAAAGCTGCCCTTACTTTTTATTAAGAAAAATAAGCAAAAGTTACTGTATTTATAAAAACACGTAATAAAACAATCAAAAATAAACACTGTGACATACTTTTCATAGAAAGCAATCTCCAAAAGCATTTCGGGGGTTGGTATTTACAGGAAATTGTCCAATGATACCCTCTCAGCAGCATTAAACCACAGACAATGAAAGAACTTCTGTCTGTCTGTATTGTCCTGAGCTTATTTATTTATTGAATTTATTTTTTATTTTTTTAATATGTATAGCCTGTTTGTCTGTGTTTCATTATCATTTTAACCACAATGAAAGGGACTACTTTTTTGAGAAAACACAAAGAAACATACAAAATCATTCTATAAAAATAAAAAAAATACATATGAGATTTAACAAAACACAAACATAAAGTTCATCTAAGTGTAGCAATGTCCTCCAGGGTGGGTATTATAAGGTAAAATAATGGACATTCATGGGGGTGGGAAAGCTATCCACCTGTGGTTTTGGGGCTTCACAACATTGCTGGGAAGTCAGTTATTTCCCTTAAATTGCCCATCTTGTTGAAAATTATTCCTTACTTAGAAAATGTCCTTCAAAATAACAAACCCCTGGGGTCACGCAAGATTCCAAAAAGGTCTATTAATTCACAGAGACCACTAAAACACTAGAGCATTCGGTTATGGCACTGAATTCTTATGCTAGCCAGCTCTGTTGACAGAGAGAGATGAAACCCTGACTATGACCCAGAAGACCTGAGTTTGATTAGTAGCTGGCTGGGAGAAGGTAAGAGTTATGCCAGATTGCTGACTCACCTCTGTCTGTGGAGGCGGAATTGGGAAGTGTGCTTGGGGTGCATGGTCCCATAGAGTCCCTGATGGAGACCAGATACCACATGGGACTGTTTGCTTCTGGGGCAGGGCAGTCTTGAAATGTTACATGGCTCACTGACACCAACTGCACACTGAACCCTGGAGCATGTTATTGCACTTACAGTGTGGGAATATAGTTAAAAATAAATGAAAAAACACTGATGATTGCCTAAATGATGGTCCCTCCCAGATAGCTCTCGCCCCTGGTGAAGGGGGAATGAAATGGTCAGTTCACTGAGGCAGGAGACTGGTGTCTTGAAAGCAGGGAGAGGAGAGGGAGAAGAGAAAAACTGGCAAAAAATTTCCTCTGCTACAGAAAAAAATACTACCATTTGCGTAACTTGTAAAGTACAAGCATAGACACGTTACTGAGAGAAACTGCTATTTAATACTATAACATGTTTATCTGTGCTTTTGTATCATTTTTAAATACCCTGACAGATTCTGATGAATTCTTCAAGTCAAGGTCAGTGCTTACACTTATTGTGTTTATTAAAAGGGCTGATTAAGCCTTTAAAAGTAAATGAAACAAACGCATTATGAATGCCTTAACCTTTATTAAAGGATAGCCTCTCCTCTGTTTCATAGTGTTGCTGTTTAATTTTCTTAAGAATTGCACTCTAGGACAAATTATTGTTGCTTGAAAACTGGAGGAATCCCCCCTTCTCTGCAGTTGCTATGGTGAGAGTTTCTATGCCATATTCAGTGTAAGACCTGACTTCGGTTATTTGATTTATAGAGGAGGGCTTGCTTCCCTGAAATGTTATGAGGTAGGATATAATATAAAGATTATGCTTGGAGGTCTAGTTGCTCTAAGTATTTGAGATTGGTGGTCAAAAATGTTTGTTATGGATGTTTGGTGTTTTCTTGGTTGTTGCAGCTCCATTCTTTTTTTAAGTACTTATGGATCATAGACATGGTAGGATTCAATAATGTCAATCCTTTCAAACAGAAACTGCATTTGCAGCTTCTAATCTGAAAAATGGATACTACTAAATGCAGTCTAATGCATGCAACCTCTAACTACTTCGACAGAAATCAACATAATTGTGACTCCTACTGAAGAGTAATCTAAAAAAATTTAACTGCAGTAATGTAATGAGTTTGTGTAGTAAAATAAAGTTTACACACTTGTTAGAATATTCCCAAATGAATTGTGGCAGCGAATATTAAGGCACAGCTTTCTAGTTTATGTTAACATAAATTAAAAAAATACTGTGTCACAGGTATTTAACCCCTGTTAAAACAAGAAGTTGAGGAAATGTCTTACAACAAAAAAGATATGCAACTGTCAAATGTTTTTTTTTTTCACTTTCTTTTTGCTCCACTGCCTGGTAACCATCATCCCCTTCTCATCCAACCCTTACCCAGGCAAATTCTGACCAAAATGAGCTCAATAAGGTAGCCACCTGTTTGTTTTTTTTTATTTTTAAGTCCTGACTCCAGTGTATGTTCATTCACATCAAAGGGTTGGCATGTAATGTGTCTTTCTGATGCACACAATATCTCCACAGGACACGATCCTCCTGTTGTAAACAAGCACCTCCATGTGATCCATGGTCTCCACAGGGGATTCTACAACAGAGAATGTGGTCACAAGCACACATCTCTCCCCTCCTCCCAAAGACAGGCTTAGACCTCATCTTTTCTTTTCTCTCATGCCAGGTCCAGCTGACCTCTAAACTACTAGTTGAAGTTAGGTCCCCTGCGTCATTGGCAGGGCTTTATCCGTTTACTCCAATGGAGCCAGCTATAACAAAAATCCAAAGTTAAAATTTAAATACACAGATGACCATTTTCTAAGCACAGCCATGCCCTCCAGGCCTCACAAAACACTTGAACAGTGCATTCTTTTCCAGTAATGCACACCTTGTCAGTTAATATTTCTTACTTATTTCTGATACAGGGGTCTTGCATATGTTATCTCATGAATGAGATGTGAACGCTAGTCCCAGTGGTAAAAATAAAATGTTATCTAGTCCCACATCCTGACATATTCAATTGTTTTCTTTGTGGGATTATTATAGTTTGTCTTTACATTTTTGAATACTTAATGTATTTGTGGGGAAAAATATCAAAACTTGTGATTTTTTTCATACTTTTAACAATTACATATGTAAACACTACTGATTTTATGGAGAGCTGAATGCTGAATAACATTTAAACTTGAAGAATCCTTCGATCTTGCTTTTTGTAAAAAACATCAAATTCAGAAGGCATTCTGCATGGTTGATGAGTTATATAAAAATGTATGAATGAATAAATCAAAATAAGAAAAAAAATACCCAACACAAACTCAGTAAAAATAAATACTTTTTAAGTTTTCATTATATACCTTCATTAAGTTATAACAATAAATCAAATATCACAGCCCTATAACATCTAGTTCAAATGTGTATAACCACTCACAATCAACCGTACATCACCAGTGTTAATTATACAGTGTTATTACCTCCTGCTATGCCATAGCTAGATTATCAACTTTGAAAATAAATTCAGTTACCACTTTCTCCTTTGCCTTAATATAGCTTTTATTTAAAATTTATCAGGGAATCTGCTTTCCAACTGGACCTCTAAAAGTACCTGACATATGTTTTTAGCTGCATTAAATCATTTTCCATGTCACAGACATCTCCACAATGTTCTGAATACCATAAAGCTGAACATTGCCTCGTGGTAGTTGTTACATGTTTATACTGAGGACATAATGAGTTCCTAGCCCTTATAGCATACATATTTTCAATAATCCTGTTCTTAGTCTCATTGGAGGTTTTTTTTTCTCGTTTAAAACCACACTAGCCTAGTCCTCTATGGTCTACATTTAGTGTTGTAGTTAGCAAATAAACTCGGTTATATTTAGTAGATGTGTACAACCAGTTTTCAAAGGTGGTCATTTTTCCTCTTTTTTTTTTAACTATTCAACTTTTGCCCATGGCTACATGCAAGAATGAGTGCAATGCATATACACCATGCATTCTATGATTCTTATCAGCCAGAGCAGAGAGTCAAAAATGTGCTTCAGTTTGTAATCAGATCATAATCATGGAGGTGTGAAGAGACAGTCATTCTCAGCCTGCATTTCCTTTACCACTGAGGGGTCCCCCTTATTCATTTATTTATTTATTTATTTATTTATTGACATTTGTTGACCGGTGAAGTCCGACTGCGTCAGAAACCCATTTTCAGCAGAGGTCCAGAGAGAAAAGCTCCACATAAAGTACATAAAACGCGAACATTTAACAAATTGACAGGTGTTTATAAACATCTTGATTTTTGTTCTGATACAGATAAATATTGTATAGTGATAAAAAGTACATATATAGTCAGAAGGTTTGTGATGAAACTATTAGTCTGTTATTTTTGTTTTACTTGGATCGCTTGTCTGTGTGCTTAATAAAGGATTTTTGACTGAAAACAGACTGTCTACCCTGCTTGGATTACTTTTGAATACTTATTAATTCTGTATAATATTTCAAAATATATTTTTATTATTTTTTTTGACTTAGGACGAGTTTAAGTTCTGAACTTCTACTACCATTATCTGATCTTATTAATATACAGTGATTAACTATATATATATATATATATATATATATATATATATGTATGAATTGAAAATCTTCCACCTATAGAAGTTTCTTACACTGTTTTGTTTTTGGACCCACTATATTTATTTAGTCGGTTGTTTGACACTTTGGGGATACCACTGATACTGCTTGTTTTTTAAATTGATATATTCGAACACAGAAATTTAACAGTATTACCTTGTTGATTTCAGAAGTCCATAAATAAAATACCCTAGGGAAGCCAAGAATAAATGGATGACCAGGTAAGCTGACTTAATAAAGGTACGGTGGGATGTCTTGTAACCACCTGGTGTCCATGGCTGTGTGAGACGTGGACATTTTTCCTCCTCTGCATAGGAGCTTGAATACCCAGGTCCCACAGACAATCATTTTCCTGCTGGACATTTTTCACCAAGGGCACCCGTACCTTGGTCTAATTTTTGTCTGAGGACTCACACAGCCATGGACACCAGGTGGTTACAAGACCTATTGACACCCCCAGCCATCAACATTGACTTCACCGACATCCCGCCATGCCTTTATTAAGGCAGCCTGCCTGGTCATCCATTTATTCTTGGCTTCCCTAGGGTATTTTATTCGTGGACATTTTTCCTCCTCTGCATAGGATCTTGAATACCCAGGTCCCACAGACAATCATTTTCTTGTTGATTTCAGAACTACACATGTTAGGCTTATTTTGTATAGAGTACTGCTTTACATTTAGTTTTGGAGTCACAGAGTTGGCATTAATGAAGTGTAATAGCAGTGGAAAGAGCTGATTAGAAGGGTAGTGGGGATAACAGTGTACAGAGGGAGATGATAGAGGGTCTGGGTTAAGAGTAGGAGAAGAATATCACTTTAATGTATGTTTCACTGGGAGCAAAGAGATGGGTTGGTTGGTAGAAGGCTAGTTGACAGAGAGAAGATTGTGGGGGATGCAGAGAAGATAGTGGGGGAAATGCGAGTATAGAATTTTGGAAAGAGGACGGGACATAGTGAAACAGAGAAGAGCCATGTGAAGAAGTAGTTCCATAGTAAATGATAGGAGCTAAAATATCAGAGTAGGGTATGCTAGTTTTATGGAGGAGAGCAGGGACAGTTATGGGTGTTCAGAAGATGTTTTTTTAAAGTGAGTTTGAAGGTCCGAAATGAATTTAAGAAGCTAATGTGTGAGGGGAGGGTATTCCAGAGTTTTGAAATGGAGAAAAAGTAGTGGCTTTTGCTGGCTCTTTTATTGGGTTTGTATACTTCTAGGAGTTGTTTATTAGTGGAGTGGAGACTTCTGGATGAGTTGTAAGATAGGCATTAAAGCTGGGCAACTGTCGGGTTTGTATATTAATTTATGTGCTTGTGTTAGTTGTACATAACTAAGGTATTGGGAGAAATCTAGGCAATTTAATTATTTGAGGGCATTACACTGATGCTTGCAATAGGATAGGCCAGTAGCAAATTTGGCAATTTTGTAGTAACATGATTGTAGTTTGTTTTTGAGAGATCTGTGCAGATTTGTCACGATGGGGGCTCCATACAATAAGGAGGGGAGTAAGTATGTATTGGCAAGTGATTTTTTGGTGGGGATATCCATGAAGTGTTTTTGCCTATAGAGTTTACCAAGTATGTATTCTTAATGGTGCTCAGTATATGGTATTCAAAGGTGAATTTATTGCCGATGGTGATGCCCAGTAGTTTTGCATGGGTTATGATTTCACTTTCTGTGTTATTTAGTGAAAATACTTTAAAGTCATGCAGAAGAGGTTTTGGGGTGAACAATAACAGTTTGGTCATATGGGGGGTTAGCAGTAATTGTGCATTACTTAGCCCGGTTTCAACAGAGGAGAAAGTATCTTGAGTTATTTTTAGGAGATGTTGGAGGTTATTGGAGGAGAAGATTATGGTAGAATCATTGGCGTATTTAATACATTTACTTCCAGGAGAGGCAGTATGGAGATTGTTAATAAAAATATTGAAAAGTAGGGGTCCAAGAATGGAACCTTGGGGTACTCCGATTCTGTTTGTCAGATATTGTGATAGATTATTTTGCCATCAAACACATTGTTTCCTATTAGTTAAGTAATTGGCAAATCATTTTAGAGTTGGTGGTGAGCATCCCAAAATGGACAGTTGTACTAGTTTTTGAAGAGATACTATATCAAATGCTTTGGATAAGTCCAGTAAGCTAACTGAGGTTAGCTGGCTGGCATCCAAAGCTCTGCTTACAGTAACTGTGAAAGATATAAATGTGGTGGATGTACTGTGTCCTGGACAGAAACCATGTTGTGAGGAAAAATTAGATTATTTTTGGATAAGTATTTTAGTAGTTGTATGTCAACACATTTTTCGAGTATTTTAGATAGAGGGAAGAGGATCAAGATAAGGCAATATTTTGTGAGTTCATTTGGATTTCCACCTTTATGTAAGGGAGTTACGATAGATTCTTTCCATATTTGTGGGACTTCAGATTCAGAGTTGGACTGGTTAATTATTATACTAAATGGGTAGGCAATAGAGACTGCGGTGAGTTTTAGGTTCTCTGAAGGGAGGTTTTCTGAGGAGAGGGAGCAAGGTTTTAATTTAAGAAGAAGCTTATGTATTAGAGAGGTGGGAATAGGCTATAGAATTAAAGTAGGTGTGGAAGTGGTAGGTGAGTGGATAATGTGTGTGGTAGAGTTGTATCTATTGCTAAGATTGTTTGGCAAGTCAGTTGGCA
The DNA here is from genome assembly GCF_019279795.1 of Protopterus annectens. Lineage (NCBI taxonomy): Eukaryota > Metazoa > Chordata > Ceratodontiformes > Protopteridae > Protopterus > Protopterus annectens. Next base: position 514,389,549 of record NC_056730.1, on the reverse strand, counting down.
GGGAATCTTGTGGAGAGGTAGGGTTGTCTATAAGTTTAAGTATGCTGTAGTGTAAGTTAAAGATGTTGGCTATTTCAGACTGATGTTTATCAGGGGCTGGTGAAGGGTTTTGAGTGGATCCAGGGCTTAGGAGTTTAGAGATAGAGTCCTAAAATCTTTCTGTTTTTTTTTTTTTTTTAGAGAAGTATTTTTTTTTTGTCAGAGATAACTAGTTTTTTGGATATGTTGAGTAGTTGTTTGTATGTATATTAATAGATTGGCATCACTTTTGCTTCTCAGCCAGTTTTGCCATGCTTGGTCTCTAGTTTGCATCATGGTTCCAATGTTCCAGATTTCCCTAATATTCCAGGTCCACAGTAAGTACCAGCACAAGCAGGGCTGGCCTTAGCTGAAATGGCGCCCTAGGCCAAGTAGAGCTCCTGCGCTCCCTTACGCTCTACCCACAACATAATCACAAAACAACCCTATTTGAGCTACACCCACAGGTAGGTCACTCCCCAAGAAAGCCACTCCAGTAATTCCTTAAATCATTTAAATGCATAAGAAGAAAAAGATACCTTGTAATGTAGTTAAACTGCAACTACCTTTGTGTACTTATTTCCTACTTTAAATACCAGAACTGGATCATAGTCAAATAGGGCCCTAGGCAGGATAATAGATCCCCCCCTCCCAGAGCAACCCCTCTTGCAGCAACCCCTACCCTCCAGCAGCAGCCCCCTCCCCAGCCATTCCAGTGTTCCATTACTTGGCTATTTCTTACCAGTTACCATACACACTGTTCAAATCTATCAGTGTGCATACTGTTTTTTTATTTATTTCCACAATGTTTACAGATATTGAAATAAAATAACACAAACACAGATAGCCATTTGCAAAACAAACAATACAGTCTCGCAATGAATACAGATTTAGCATGAGCAGTAAACTTCTCTGCCCTTGAAACTCATACTCTTTGAAACGGCAAAACTCACATTCATTAAAATAGCATGAAAACCCAGATTCATAGAAAATGCATCTGGCCAGTGCAGGATTAAGTTTATCTTTGGGCTGTTTTCAAAACAGACTACTTGCACACATTTTTGAGGGCCATGCATACACATATTTGTTTTTTGATTCATCTTCCTGACTGTATTAAATTATATTCCTTGTATAATACAGCACCACTTTTTAGAATGAGTTTTAAATTTGTAGTTTTAAACTTTCTTTTAATAAGCAATGAAACAAAATGTATGAACCAATAACTACCCATTTTGGAAAATTTCAACCATAAAAGGCCACTCAAAACTTCTATAATTACACACCACCAATATCACTCAATACGCACACCCTCTGCAGAAGTAAAACCATCTGAATAATTCTACATTAAAAAAATCTGTAACTAATGAAGAGGTTGCTACTGACAAACAACTCTACATTTTTAATGTTTTATCTATAAATTCAGTGCCTGCTGCCCTTGAAGAATTAAATGCCTATATTACATAAAAAAATGGATAAGTTAGTTATATTGCAATAGAAAATAACAAACCAACAAGTTCATAGTTAATACATATCTCATACAAAGGAGGACATACTCAGGAATGTAAAACCACTTTCCCCATTAAAATGCAAACAATCATATGGGTACTATAATATCAGCACTCCATTTCCATTGTATGGGAGCAGAATCCACAGCCCTCTGCACCAAACGCAATTATGCTACCAACACCGCTTTCTGATTCTACAATATAGTGTGCCATTTGATAAACAAAAAACAACTATTTGCACTTTGAAAACAGACTTAGCATGAGGAGCAGTAAACTTTCTTCATCACTTATGTTTCAGTTGTTATTTATAATTAATTATTTTTATTATGGTAAAACTAATAAAGAAATTTCAAACAAGAAAAAAAAAAGATCTGCTTTTGGCACTACAATTATCAAGAGTATGTTCTGTTATTGTAACACCTGATAGGAAGAGCCTGAATGTGTCCTTTGAGTTGCAGATGATGTACCCATTCCTATCAGATATGAAAGTTATGTACTTATCATAATGGTATATTTATAGGAGTTAGTACATCCTCTGTAATGACCTTACCCTATTCCTCCAACTTGGTTGAAATGTTCACATGTATTGCGTATGTGCATGTAGATATATATATATATATATATATATATATATATATATATATATATATATATCTATATATATATGTGGGATCACTACGAAATACCGAATGCCCAAAATCCTAATGCTGAAAACACTGAGACCAGATGACCGAAACCCCGCATTACTGAAAGACCAGAAGCGCAAAATGCAAAATCCCGATGTTAAGGGTTTTCGCGTTAGCACTTCTGGTGTTTCGGTTCAGGTAAGTATGTGTGTGTAAGTATGTTTGTGAGGGGTGTAGTGTGTGTAAGTGTGTGTTGTGACTGTGGTGTGTGTGTGTGAGGGACAGTAATGTGTGGGTGTGAGTTTGCCTTGTGTGTCTGTTTGTGCAATCTCGGAGTTAGAATAATAAAGTAGTGGGTGTGGGGGGGTGCAGAGGGGCTTGCCCCCCTGCCTATGTCTAGTGCAGGATGCATTGTTTGTTGTGGGGGGAAGGTGTGTGTGTGTGTGTGTGTGTGTGTGTGTGTGTGTGTGTGTGTGTGTGTGTGTGTGTGTGTGTGTGTGCTGTTTGGTTGCGTAACTTTCGCAATTTTGAATTTCGCGGTTTTAAATATTCGGTATTGTGGGGTTTTGGGCATGTGGTCTCGGTGTTTTAAGCGTCGGGATTTTGTGCGTTCAGTATTTAGTAGTGATTTATATATATATATATATATATATATATATATATATGTTTATATTTTTACTTTAACATGCCCAACATCAGATTTGAAGAGGGAAAACAGCACAGTGCGTGACTGAAATAGAAGTGAAGTACTAAACAGTATGGGAAAGTCTGACTAGCCCTGCAGCCTTTTTGCTTGAGGCCTTAGTCTTATGCATTACAAATGGATGAATCTGCTGTTACAGATCTGTTGTTACATTAAGTACAAATATTTCATTCATTTTTACAGGAGGGATTTACCCCAAAAAGAATACATGCCAACTCTAAGGGCAAACTATCTCAGAGTAAAACGAATGGTTAGTTTTGCTAGAAAACCAAGCCTTTCATTTTACTCCAAGGAGTGCCATCTCAGCATTGTACATGTAGTTTGAGTGAGTGTGAAAATACATCCCCATATTAGAAGGTCCAAGAGGCAGAAACACTGAAAGCCTTTTTATCTTTGTATATAATTTAAACTTTACTTTTTAAAGTTTTAAGGTATATGTTTTCAGATTTGCTGTGATACATTTGAAATGACTGTCACATTTTTCTCAATTGAACTTTAGTCATGCATGCCAAAAGACATATTTTCTCCCTTTACAAAGCCAAACAAATTTAGTAAACAGTGCAAATGTAGCACCATTTTTTGTAGTCCTGTTAAAAGTAATTTACTTTACAAATGCTATATTCTCACTAGCACATCACTGTTAAATTAAACTAAAGTCTTCACACAGTAAAATACCCAGATAGGCTTCTAATACACCCAACCAATGTGACCGTGTTTAATATATTTCACGTTAGTGTTTCCAAGTAAGGAAATTCCCCTCACATC